>NC_028648.1:80863272-80920333 GCF_001406875.1 Solanum pennellii | reverse complement strand
GGCCGCCGCAGCGGCACCGGTAATATTGGCGGCGTTGCCATTTGGCTTAGCTGAAGGGTGAACTCTGTCAGCCATTTTTGGAGAGAAAAAATGAGCTTAGATTTGGCAGAAGAAAAATAGAATTTATATTTCTGTCGTTTCACTAAGGTGTTTGACTAATGTCGGTGGATTCGGCGAATTATATTATATTTGTTCGAATTTTTTTAAAATATTATCGAAAATATTATTATACTCGTTGGGATATTTTAAAAATATTATCGAGATGCGTAAATAGTTAAGTATTATCTTAAGCAGTTTGTTGAGCTGTGATTTATGTTACTTTCCATTGCGTAATAATAAATGCATTATTTTGTTATATATACGTTAATATGTGTTACATTTTATCTTTTATGATTGACTTATATCGATCGACTTTCAAAATTTATTCATGCTATTTAGCTTTTTTAAATATACATGTTATATAAATTTCAAGATATTTTTGAGAGTCTGAGTAACATAGAAATTATTTCATCTCAATAGAAGATTTAGCAGATAATTAATTGTTCTCTTACTTTCCTACAATTAGGGTTTGCGGTAGTTTGATGTTTCGTACGTATTTCTTCTTTACATTAATATCATTAGTTTTGTGAGTTGTGACTTACATTACTTTCGACTTTATTTAAGTTACTTCATTATTTTATTAGGTGATTCCCTAGTACTTATTTTATGTATATTGTTTAATATGTGTTACGTTCTATCGAAATGAAATATGAGTAAAATTTATATATTTTTTATATTTATCGACCTCATTATGTAAAATTATACTAATATGTTGTTGTTATTAGGTAAAAATATTCGTGTATATTGATAAATTATAGCAAATATCTTATAAAACTAGTTGTTGTGCACATAAATTGATATTAACACCATGATTATGACAAAGAAAAAAGTGTTTGTGTAACAACTTAGGATTTGTTGAAATGAATACTATAATCTTTTTGCTTTCAATTATAAATTTTTGGTTCCAATATTCTAAAATAAAATAAAAATAGGGAGGTTTTCTTCTTTTTTTCGTACATACATCAGTATTTATGTAACAGATTAATCAAAGTCGAATACCAAATATGATAGCTAAAACCAATTATCAATCGACCCCATTAATTACCAAACAACAAATGATTAAATAAATTATAAAAAAAACAAAATAAAATAACTCTTAAATATAGAAAAAAAAATGTCAAACTTTTTTTTTAACAAATTGATAAGGAAAGAATAAATCAAACAAATAAAGTGGAGTAACTTGGATAATACAAAAGGAGTATGAAGTAAAGGCAAAGCAAGCGTTTTTCCTTCATTTGGTTCCAAGTCCATTTCGATGGAAATACAAAATGATTTAGAATTTAAATTTTTATAAATTTATTTTAAACATTTTTTTATAGAATTAAGATGTTTTTAAAGTTATAAACTCATACTTGGTGGTTATCGTATTCGTCATGATTTTTTATGTATATATATATATATGTATGTGTATATATGTGTGTGTAAAATTACTAGATTCGGATGAATCTGATACTAATATTTTATGTACGCCTCTATCTAAGAGGGCGAAGGGGTGAGCGTGAGAACAATTTATGACTTTCGATGTTTATATTAAAATATATTTAAATTTAGTAATAAAGTGTGTAGTACAATAATAATTATGTGCATATATATAATTATGTGTAGTTCTAACTTATATATTTTATTGATGATAATATTACTCGTCCATTTTGATCCGTTCAAATTTAACCTACCTAGCTAATTTGACACCCCTAACATCATATCACATTTGTCTCCGAGCCAAGTCCTGACCTACAGCTTTAGTTGGTCTGCGGGATGAGATAAGCAAGAATATTTCATGAGATTATTTTATCTCACCTTCTATATGAGACAATAAAATCGCTATTTCACTACAAATAATGATATAAATAATCTCAAAATTAACTAATATCTCAAACTAAATATGAAATAAAATTATTTTTTTTCAAAATTATTATTCTTTATCTCACGTATCAAAACGACCGTCCAATAAAAAAAGTTGTGGGTAGGGTTGAATGCTGCAAAGTTGAGTTTTGATCACGCGAATGTGTTAAACTTTGTCACATGATCCTCGAATATACAGCTTTGCTATGTTTGTTTTTTTTGTTTTTTTTTTATATTCGGTATTTATTTCATATCTTAATGTAATTTAAATTCACGTCACATATATAAAAGCTCAATTATAATTTCAAGAAGTGTTCTTTACCAACAAATTATATCCAATCTAATATGAACTCGAAGTTTCTAATTAAATATTTAAAAACGAGTGAATTTCTCAAATAGTTACTCGATAACAATTAATATTTCCGAAAGTTATTGAACTTTATTTTATGACATAAAAATCACTCAATTAATGTTAATTATCTCATAAAGTCGATTAATTATTATTATTTCACCTATGAAATTATATGCTTCATGCACGGAACTGCCTACGAAACTCTAATAAATAAAGCTAAACAACCCATGCCCACATGTATTTTCCCTCTCATCATAAAAAGGAACCCTATAACTTCTCTTCCTATCTCCCAAAAACCAAAAGAAGGATAAAACAATTTACCATTTTTTTTCTCCATTTTCAATCAATCAAATTTGTGATTTTTTTTCTCTTCGAGAACACTCGCATCGTCGATCTTCCCCCCGTTCCTTAAATGGATGGTGATAGACAATTATTAGTTCCGCAAGGGCTAACACAAGAAGAATTTGCTGAGTTGGAACCATTGATTCGAAATTATCATACTTTTGAGGATTTACCGAACACTTGTACTTCTCTTGTGACGCAACGCATAGACGCGCCCGTCGATGTCGTATGGCCATTCATCCGTCGTTTTGATAATCCCGAAAAGTATAAGCACTTCATTAAAAGTTGCAGGATCGTATCAGGTATGTAATTACATTCACTTAAAAGTTTAAATTGACGTTATAACACATATATTATTATAAGTGATTATTTTGTTACATACACTATACTTCAAATTTACCTTTCACCTATAGACAAGCGAGACTTAATCTAGTGGTTAAAGTAAATACTATTAATCTTCTCGATGAAAAAAAATCTCGTGTATGAAGATCATTCATTTTCCTGGTTCAAGTCAAATACAAATAAAATTTGTCCAAAAATATCATAGTGATAATACATATACTTAAATTATCTTTTATTTATAATGTCAAAAATTCATTTTTTATATGTTTAATCATCATAATATCTCTCATCAACCAAAGTTGCAGTTTTATACAATAATTGAAATATTGTATAAGTAATTGATCCTTCTTACAAAAAAAAAATTCAAAATAAGTGGCGGAGTCACATGTACTTAACTTACATTACGTAGCTAAGTACGTTTTATTATATATATATTGACATAGGGCTTTTTGATTTCTTCGTGAATTTATTTCTGTTCGTGTATATACATTTTATCATTTAAAGTAAAATATTAGACCAACCATTTTTTTGTTATATTTTGATGTTTATTTAGTGAAAATTGTTACTCGGTCACTCGATACAGGTGATGGCGGAGTTGGTAGCATAAGAGAAGTAACAGTTGTGTCAGGAATACCTGCATCAACAAGTACAGAACGTCTAGAGATATTAGATGATGAAAAACATATTTTGAGTTTTCGAGTTGTTGGAGGTGAACATAGATTGACAAATTATAAATCAGTAACATCAGTAAATGAATTTAAAAAAAATGGAAAAATTTATACTATAGTCTTGGAATCATATATTGTTGATATTCCAGAAGGGAATACTGGTGAAGATACAAGAATGTTTACTGATACTGTTGTGAAATTGAATCTACAAAAACTTGCTTTAGTGGCAATGTCTACTATGCATGGGCACGAATAATTAATCGCGATAACAAGAGGATTCTGGGTTTGAATTTGATTGTTTTGTTATTTTCTTTTATTAATAAGTATGGTGTTTGAGGCGAATTGTGCTTCCTTTCATCAGGATAAGTATCGAATAAGATCTGATAATTTTTATGTATTGCATTACGTACAATTGTATGCAGTTACGTAATCGTGGGTTTGATTTTTTGAAAGTTTGTTGTATTTTTAGTAATTCTTGAAATATATACATATATTTTTATGGTTTGTGTGTAAAATATATGTACGTTTATATCCGATCATAATTCTTTGACGATATTGACAATATCTCTTATATTTTATGAATATATTTATGTATACTTTACTTTCTCCAAACTTTTCTTACGAAATAATACTGAATATATTAATATCGTTACTTTTTACCATAAAGAAAAAAAGTGACTTTATATGAATGAAAAGCTGGCAAAATACCTTATAAATGTTTGTGTATACTCCAACCTTAAAGGGGGGAAATTATTGTTGAACTACTCTATTACTTTTTTAATAAATGTGAGGGGAAAAAAGGAGAGAAATGAATTTTTAAAAATATACAAAAATAAATAAATAAATGAATAAAGTTAAACATTAGTGTTGTTACCATTGAGAAACTTGTGAGTTACACCTTACAACATGTGATATTAAAATTTGCTTTATTACTCACTTATTTTCTTTTAACTTTTACCTAGTTTGAAATTTAACTAAAAGAAAATAATTTAAAAATATATATGTATATATTTGTGACTAGCAGAAAGCAATTTGAATATATACATATATATATATATGTATATATTTTTTTAAATTTATCGAGTGCTTGTGTTTTTTATTAGGTTCACATCTATCTTTGATAAGGTTGTACAAAAACTCAAGTAAAAATATGATCGATTATCTAATAATATAAGAGACATGTATCATTATATGCTACTCTAATGTAAGCATAATAATTTTATCTTTTAACACGTTTGAAAATTTTCGATCAAACGAGTATTTTTATAAAAGACTTATATGAATTAAATTTCATTTTTCATCGGACAAAACTCAGCCCAAAGCATTTTGGACTTTTGATCCGTCATTTGTGACTTTGAGTTTAGAAAGAAAAAGTTACAATCTAATATTTTTGGGTCATCTAATTTATCAAATATGAATACAATATATATTAATATTAAATAAATATGTGTATCATATACTTATAAAATATATATCTATACACACATTTGTAATTAAAATGTATAAATAGCATATATTACGATCATGTTAATAAACTAAACGGTTAAGAGTATATCATAAGTTTTCCTTCAAAAAAATGAGTAATTGACTCGTTGAGATTTGGGCTGTGAAGAGGTCGAAAATAGATTTTCTTTCAAAAAATAAGTACTTTTCTTGTGATTGTCTCTCCAGAAAAAATTAGTGACTAAAAGATAAATCGTTGAAAAGAAAAATTTCACGTGTTAATATTATACTTGTTATCTGTGTGATTGGAGTTGATCGAAAATTGCTCATCATTCATTCATAAAATGTATTTGGTCTACTATATTGTTAAATGGCTTTAAAACATTGTTTTGGGTGAAGTTGCAATGAAATGATTGAAAATGATGAAAAAATGTATGTGATTGATAATTTAGGAGATTTAATTTTTTATATTGAAACGTCCAAACATTGAAAACTAAATAGAGATCACACTAATTAAATTTGAAAAGAACAAAAACAGGAAGTAATTTTTGTCATTAGAATTTTTTTGAAATTTGGGCACAAGCTCTTACAAACCAGTCAATGATAAAATAAAGAGGAAATACATAAAATTCCCCTCAAACTTGTCACCTGAAATTTACTTTAGTATTATAACTTCGCGTGCATGTAAATACCCCTTTAAACTATTTGTAAGTGAATTAAATAACACCTCAGTGGCTGACGTGACAAGTAATAAAAAATAGATGCATAAATAACAAAAAATGATTTAAAATAAAACAAGTGGGTCCACTTTATCGTCACTCAATGACTCCTTGTTTCATCTCCTTTATCTCGTTTTAACTCTCTCTATTCCCTAGATGGAAAAAATTCTTGACGATAACTATACGTCAGCAAGTTCAATATTTCTCAATCTTGAAGGACATCACTGCTACCCATTCCTAACTCGTTCATCACTACCCCCATAAAAAGATCAGGTGTCGTGAAATCACTGAATCTCATCAAAAAAATTTAGCACGTCAGTGACTTGGACGGAACGCCGGCCGCACTCATTTCCTGAGCTTTCTTCCATTTCTCATATTTTCTTTTCTTTCTTTTTATGTGTTCTCATTTTTTTGGCAACCAAGGTAAAAGGTTTGAAAACCTTCAGATATGTCAATCTTTAAGTCTAATATAATAATGACTGTGACAATTGCTTTTGAAGTAGTCGCCTCAGCTACTGTAGAAGCTTTAACAACTCTAATTTCAATGATGATAATTAATCCTATATTTCTATTTGATACACAATATTCATCAAATTATTAAGAAATCATGTTATGTTGTGTTAATTTTCTACCATAGGGATATTCTAATTTTAGTATTGGAATGGAGAAGATGGAACGATGAAGAAGGCGAGTAACAGTGAAAATGAGAACTAAAAAATTGTATGAAAAAGAAAAAAGAATAAAAAACTAAATCTTTTTACTTTTGACTTGTTGTCAATGTGTCATTAAGGTGGCGCTAATGTGGGCCGCGTGGATATCACCTCCTAACCACCAAGTTGGTATTGTATGTATAATGTTATATTTAACTCACTTGAAAGTTCTTTAAGGGGGTACTTATACATTCATAAAGTTACACTGCTAAGATAAGTTTGACAAAAAAGTTTGAGGGGAATTTTATTTACTTTCTCCAAAATAAATTGTTCAAACTTAATAAAATAGGGAATGAATAATACACATACAAGAGATATAATCTTACTATTTTTGAAGAATACTCGGTATCATTGAGATATCTTGTATCAATAGAAATGATTGTATGGATCTTATCAAAACTAAAGATCATAAGTTGAAAATGAGAATCTTATATATTGCTAGTGTAACGACAATTCATTGAAAACTGTTCATCAATCAGTTATAGAATATGATCTACTGCATTACAAAATCACTTTAAAGCATAACTTGAGAAGAATTTACAACAAATGGTATTGAATAAGACTCTGCATTAACTTAACAGAAAGCACTGAAAAAATTATAACAAAACACAACACGACTTTTTATTTGAGAGTTTTGATTTATCATATCTGAATTGGTAAAAACTAAAATCTGTATATGAGTTAAACTACAGATAAACAAATGATATTTCAGTAGATTCAATTAGAAATTACAAACACAGTTTGCAGGTTCAATAATGTAAAAAAGATCAAAAAACACATAAACTTGAATAAGACTCTGCATCAACTTAGCAGGAAACACTTACAGAATTATAACAAAACACATCACGACTTCTTATTTGAGAGCTTTGATTTATCATATCTGAACTGGTAAAAACTAAAATCTGTATACGAATTATAATACAGATAAACAAACAATATTTCAACAAATCCAGTTAGTATATTCAATAATTCAAAAAAGATCAAAAACCAGATGAACTTGATTTCAAGATTGTATAACTACACTCGATCAACACTATATATTTATCTGATTAATATATAAAATAAGAAAGTAAATAAGACGGATGAACTTAAATTTTGCTTCGAATACACATAAATTACAAGTGCTTTAGGACACGATCTTAGATAGATCGGAGAGAGTTTGAGGCCCAATTTCTATCAATAAAAAAATATCTAATCTAGTCATGGGTCATATCCCTATAAAACTCATTGTTGACCCGAAATTGTTCATTCTCTTTACAACCACTTCTCTCACTAGGGTTTCGAAAACCCTACCGCCGCTGCTCTCCTTGTACCCCCAAATCTGAGCAAATCGAAAGCAACAATGGCAGAAGAAGCACAGTACGGAGCACCAGATGCCGGTAACAACAAGAGGAAGTACGATGATCAAACGGCACCGTCTCCTGGTCCACGTAGACCTACTGGATTTTCTGCTCCGATCGCTTCCTTATCTTCTCCCGACGGTGCTGCTCCTCCTTCGTCTTACAACAATGTTCCGCCGCCTATGGATGATTTCCAGTTGGCTAAGCAGAAGGCTCAGGAGATCGCTGCTAGGTTGTTGAATAGTGCTGAAGCGAAGAAACCTAGAGTTGATAATAACGGCGGTGGTGCCGGTGGATATGATTCCTATGAACGTAAGGGTTCTGAGCTTTTTCTAACCTTTTGCTGTTATGGATTTTGTGTTTTCTTTAGTTTTTTTTTTTATTTTTCGGACACGAAGTTGAGATTTTTTTTTAAAATGTAATTTTCTGTAATTCTTTGCTGTTTGATATACTGCTCTATTAAATCGAAGTTCATTTTTATACAGATATCGTTAAACCCAATATCGAAATTGTGTTTATATTGGCTTCGATTGATTTAATTAGTTTGTATGGTAGTCAAGTTTACACGATTTATGAGTTTTCTGTCCTTTTCTGTTATTGATTTTGTGTGCTGGTTTTTTGAGATGGAGGTGAGATGTTTTTTTTAAATATAAAGATGTATGTTCTCACTGAAATTCTTTTCCATTTGGATACAAGTATTTTAGTTTGTTATTTACTGGTATCATTGTATCTTATACATCCCGTTGTAGTATTTTGCTATATATCCAAATAGTATTCATATTTGCTACAATAATGGTGCTGGTGGATTTGATTCCTTGAGGGTTTACTTGTTGTTAATTTGTGTTTATGCCTTTTTGCTGTGGGAGAACAATATTCACGGATTGATGTTTTTTTAATAATCAATGAAGTGTTGTTTTATTGCTGTATTGCAATTTTCACCTACTTCTATACCTGACCAAAAATAATCTGCTTACAAAATATTGATGATGAAATACAATTATCCATACCGTATTCATGTTTGTAATTGGCTACCACTGATGTGATTAGTTGGCAAGGTAGTAGGGTTTTAGCTTTTACTATGATAGCAATTCTGGTTTGTTTTAAGATCTTGTTGAGATGTTAAATATTTGTGGCTTTTCTTGACTGCAGACAAGCCCATTGTTACTCCTTCAGTTACAAGTTCATATGGTTATCCGGGGCAGAGCAAGAAGATTGAAATACCAAATGGCAGAGTTGGTGTGATTATAGGAAAAGGTGGGGAGACCATCAAGTATCTTCAACTCCAGTCTGGAGCCAAAATTCAGGTTACTAGAGACATGGATGCTGATCCTAATTCTCAAAACAGAGCAGTTGAACTCATGGGTACTCCAGACCAAATTGCTAAGGCTGAACAGTTGATTAATGAGGTTCTTTCTGAGGTACCAGTCTTTGCCTTACAATACTTAAAAGAGTGTCAAACTCCAGTATTTCTTTTGTTGAGTTATATCCAACTTCTCATGCTTTCGACCATTAATTGATCTGTTTTCAGTTTGTTAATAATGCATTATGTATCTGATACAGGCTGATTCTGGTGGTTCTGGTCTAGTTTCCCGAAGATTACCTGGACAGCAATCTGGAGGGGAACAGTTTTCCTTGAAAGTCCCTAACAACAAGGTGAGATTTAGTGTTGTAGTTTAATTACTAGTCTCGCAGTCAGCTTTCGACTATTTGTCTCATGTGTATTGGTATGTGTTTTATTAGGTTGGTCTTGTTATTGGAAAAGGAGGTGAAACTATAAAAAGTATGCAGGCAAGAACTGGAGCGCGCATTCAGGTAACTTCAAAATTCTTTCCCACTTATCTTTTATGAATACTTACAGTCCTTTGCAGTGTGAAAAGCAATTATTTCTGGAGATTTTATTCCAGCTTTCTTATCTTTTCCTACTTTGTCACAGGTGATCCCTTTGCACTTGCCTCCTGGTGATACATCGCAGGAAAGAACAGTTCAAATTGATGGGTCAAGTGAACAGATTGAGGCTGCTAAGCAGCTGGTGTATGAAGTAATTAGTGAGGTATGTGTAATTGGATATCACTTTCTATTCTTCCTTGTTGCAAGAATATAATAGGCAGCAAAGGCAGATGAATGCTTGCCTCAAGATGATGCATTTAATCTCCTTCAAACTTTGAGCAGTCTATATTTGTATGTTATTTGTTGTTTGTAATTTGTAACTGTGTGTGTATCTTGCATGTTGCATGTTGTGGAAGACTCTGCTTTATACCTTTAGTCCTTTAAGAGTTGCTTTTTGTAGTTTTCCTGATCCTGAATGTTCAAATTTTATCTCTTAGCATCTTGAAGAGGCAGTGGTATTAATTTTTTCAGCAGTGGTGAAATTTGCTGACACATTAAGTTACAGTTTACTTTGTTGCTAGAGCATCATGAATGAGAAATTAATAATCCAATATATGACTTCATTAGGATCTTCATGATCTGTATCTGCAAGTTTCATGTATGTGTGTTGCTGTCAATTACCTATATCCGTCCTTGCATCGCTAGAATTCATAGTGTTTGCAGATCAGTTTGCCAGTCCTCTTCTTGGTCGACAGCGTCAGTTAATGGGAGTTCTAGTTCATGTCAATGACCCCTGGATGAAGGAGATTGGCTCTTGCTGTGCTTCATTTTTTGGAAGGAAGTATTCTTATTAATATTGGAAATATGCTTTCTAGTTGCAAGTAGGTCTTTGCGAGTATTTTGCTCCACTCTTAACTATAGCTCCATTACTTTAAATAGAAGGATTAATAGATTGTTATCCACATAATATATCTGTAATGTGACATGACACCTACATATGTCAACATTTTTTCCCATCAGTTCTTTTTAATTAGTTGGATGTTGCTGGAGCAAGAGATCAGTTTCTAACCAAAGGCATTATCAGGTTTAAGATGACTTATCAAAATGTTTAGTTGCCTCAATGTCTATTGATCTATATTTCATTGGACTTTAGATGTTATGATTTTTGTGAGGCGCAGGTTTTGGGGAGGTTCTCCTTGAAGGTAACTAAGTCTGTCTAAAATTTTCCATAATATTGAGGATATATTATAATCTGAGATGTGCAATAACTCTTGGTTTAATGGTTTTGGGTACTTGGTTAATATCAAGAGACAACATATAACTATTCTGGTTAATTTTGTATCTGATCACTGATATTATTATTGGAAAATTTGTAGGCTTAGTATGTATTGGACAATGGTGACACCAACATGGAACCATAAGTGTTGGTGTTCCCTCAGCATTGTTCTGGTATGGTCTTCAACCTAATTATTGATTAACTAATGTCATATACTGGGAGTAAATGAGGGACTGATTTTGCTAGGATGTGCAATGGAGGAAACTAAGATTTGTTGAGATTATCATTGTTATCTTTTAGGTCTCAATCTTGAGATATTATATGAATGTACTACATAAGTGTTGTAACAAAAGAGTGTTTGGTGTAATTATCTACTGTTGATGTCATTACTCAGCCAGGGGACAACTTTTTTGTGCCTTGGGATTTTCTAGTGCTTTATTTGGTTTCTCTCAAGAAAAATCCATTACTTTCATTACTAAGCCACTATCTGATTTTTCCCTTTCTCCATAGACCTTTTAGTCATGGCTATGAAGATCGAACTTCCTTTTGAGGTTTGGAGTGCTTTAAGGATCATTAGTATGTCAGTTCTGTGTGTTCACCTCTTGTTCTTAGCAGTACTGTTAGGTTCACATTTCTTAATATCAATAAATGGAATCATTGCCCTTCAAGTGTGATGTGGCATGTAGGAATCTGCTTTCTGGCGGTGTTAATAATGACATCCATTATCACTCTCTGGTTTTCCTTGTTTTTGGTGTCCCTGTGGTCCAACTATTTCGAACCCAATTCACGGAGTGATTGCTGGTCTTGGAACCTCAAGGTGCACTGCTCTTGCTGCTTTGCGAACACATCATATTTATTCCTAATATTGTAGTTTGTCGTTTGTCTAATTCGCATGTCATTGAAACAGTTATACAACTTCTCTGGGTATATAAATTTGAATACACCATATCATTATTATAATTAATTCTCTGCTTATGACATATAATGAACAGATTACTACATATTATTATTGGTAAAGTCCCTTGGCTTATAGTGGTTCCTTGGTCATCTTATAGTGGTATCTTGCTATCTTAAGAGTTATCTTGCCTACATATAGAATGTTTTTGTTTTTTGCTTTTTTGCTTTGGTATCCTTCACTTCAAATAGGGTGAGGATGAGCATCTGCCAGGAGTTTTGTACCTCCCAACCAGTAAGTCTTACATCTGTCTTGATGCATACCTAATATTAATTGTTATATGTTTGTGGTATAAGTTACTGTTTCATCTGCTATGATTATGCTACCTGGGTGTGGCTTAGTCTGCCCTTGCAATGTGAGTTGTTTAAATATGCTTGAATCAATCATATTCTTGGTTAGTTTAGACGACAATTCTTGTGCAGAATCGTGCTAGGAATCAAGGGATGTCGGGAGGATATCAACAGGGTTATCAGGCCCGTCCTCCTACAAGCTGGGCCCCTCCTGGTGCACCTATGCAACAATCTGGTTATGGCTATGGTCAGCCTGGTGCATACCCTTCTCAACCATCTTACCCTGGCTACCCTCCTCAAGCTGCCTCTGCTGGATATGCCTCTGGCTGGGATCAGAGTGGTGCTCAAAATCAACAATCTCAGGCAGGAGGGTATGATTACTACAACCAACAGGCTCCACAACAACAGCAGCAAGCTGCTGGAGGTTCAGCTGCTTCAACTGATAATAGTGCCTATGGTTATAACCAGCAACCTGCCTCAGGTTACAGTCAAGGACAAGCTTATGCCCAGGATGGTTACGGTGGATATCATGTACCTGCCCCTCATTCTGGTGGGTATCAGGGTTCTGGTTATGAGCAGCAACAAGGCTATAGCTCTACTGCTAGCTATGGGAATGCCTCAAACCCAACATCAGACGGCCAGAACTCGTCGTATGGTGCCCAAACTGATGGCAGTCAAGCACCTCCACCAGCATCAGCCACAGCTCAACAAGGATATCATTCTGGCCAGCAGCCCAGCCCTAATCCTAGCTACCCATCTCAAGGCTCTGCTCAGGCTGGATATGGGGTGCCCCCAACTTCTCAAGGGGGGTATGGTACACAGCCAGCTGGAGGCTATGCTGCTAGTTATGGGGCTCCTCAGGCTCAAAAACCTCCTACTCAGGCAAGCTATGGTCAACCACAGCAGTCTCCTAGTGCACAAGCTGGTTATGCCCAGCCTGCCCCAGCGCAACCCGGGTATCCTCAACCAGCTGCTCAATCAGGTTATGCCCAGGCTGATCCCAACGCCCAGCGACCTCCCTCTTCTGCATATGGTGCTCCACCAGCTCAGCCAGGTTATGGTGCCCAGTCTTATGGTGCTCCGCCTAGTTATGGACAGCAGCCACCACCTTACAACAGTGCCTATGGTGCTTACTCCCAGCCACAAGCATATGCTTCTGAAGCAGCTCCAACCTCGCAGTCTGTTCCACCTAGTGGTGGGGTTGCCAAAGCTTCACCTCCGAGTTAATATCAGTCTCTTTCGTATGTTGTTGAGCAGATCTTTTAAAAACAATTTCTTGCTTTTGTTGCTTAGTTATCTTTAGGTTTGTAGATTATCAAACTGTTTTAAACTGTAGTTTGTTTGTCCCCGTATCTGGATTGCGTATCGTTTAAGTAGTTTTATCTTTCGTTCTGTTGGGTGTGTTCTCGAGTAAAGTACCTATGGTGTTGCCATGTTTGTGCATGTTATTTGATGCTTCTTTTCAAGTTTTTCAAATGGTTTACCGAGTACCCGTGGAGACCTCAATCTATGGAGGTTTCTGTTTCGGTAAGTTGTAGTTGAAGGGTAGTATAATGAATTCTTTCTCAGGTCGCAATAATATAACTACTATATCTTGAGCATTTCAGATATATATGCATGAATTTAATTTGAAAAAAAAGTTTTAAACCTTTTATTTCACTATTATCAGCGTCATATAATATAAATTGGAGCCCATTCAACAATATTAGGTGTTTTTAAAAGTTTTTTCGTGTGTTACTTAATGTTTTTTTTTAATTTATAGTGATGTGTTCTTTTCTGTCTTTTCAAAACCTTTAGTGACATTGGGAAATGGTATGTATAGCCTCACCATGATGATATAGTGGCCATACAAAAGATTTATATTGATTTTCACAAGATGAATAACACATTTATTTCAATTTTTCGTGTATATTAGCCTTTGATAACTTTGTGAGGAATGAGTTGGAAATCATTATAGTATACTCACACAATTTTTTTAATACCTATTTTCGTATTTACAAGCCTTTTTTAAAGAATCGCCCAGATAACCAACTTTTTGTGTTTATTAGCCAATGAATGTGGCGCCTGAAGAATTCAATTTGTTTTTTTTTTTATCAAAAGATTTTATGAGGACCTTTGTAATGAGTTGGGGAACCATCACGTATAGTCACTCTTTTAATGCCCATTTTCTCATTTAGAAGCTTCTTACAAGAGTCGTCCAAATTCACCAATTTTTCGTGTTTTTAGCCTATGGATCTACCGTCTGGATCACCAAATTTTTTTCCTCAAAATTCTTTATGGAGACCTCCGTAATGAATTAAGGAACCTTCACGTGTACTCAAACTATCCTTAAGGTCATTCCACATTTACAAGTCTCTTTTGAAGAATCACCCAAAATCCCCTTATTTTCGTGTATATTAGCCCATGAATATGGCGTCTGGAGCACCTATTTTTTTTTCTTAAAAAACTTAATAAGATTTCCGCATTGAATTGGGAAACCTTCACGTACACTAACACTATTTTAACGCCTATTTCTGCATTTACAAATTTCTTATAATAGTCACCCAAATTTACCAATTTTTCGTGTATTATCACATGGATGTGACACCTGTGCACCCAAATTTATTTTTCTCAAAAAATTAAATAAGGGCCTCCGTAATGAGTTGTGTAACCTTCAAGTATACTCACATAATTTTTTGAACGCCTATTTTCACATTTACTAGTCATTTTTTGAATTACCCAAATTAACCAATTTTTCGTGTGTATTAACCTATGATTTTGGCGCATGAAGCACCCAAATTTTTTTTATCAAAAGACTATGAAAACCTCTTTAATTAGTTGGGGAACCATCACGTATACTCACACTTTTTTTAACACTAAATTTCTCATTTTCAAGATCTTTTTTAACAGTTGCCCAAATTCACCAATTTTTCGTGTGTATTAGCCCATGATTGTGGCGCCTGAAGCATCCAAATTTCTTTTTATCAAAAGACTTTATGAAAACCTCCGTAATTAGTTGGGAAATCATCACGTATACTCACACTTTTTTTAACGCTCATTTTCTCATTCACAAGATCTTTTTTAACAGTTGCCCAAATTCACCAATTTTACGTGTGTATTAGCCGATAGAGCTAGCGTCTGGATCACCAAATTTTTTTTTCTTAAAAAACTTTATGGGGACCTCTTTATTGAATTAAGGAACCTTCACATATACTCACACCATTTTTAAATTCATTTCGTATTTAAAAATTCCTTTTTAAAAATAACCCAAAATCCCCTAATTTTCATGTATATTAGCCCATGAATACGGCGCCCGGAGAACCTGGATTTTTTTTCTCAAAAAACTTTATAAGGATATCTGTATTTAGTTGGGAAACCTTCACATACACTCACACCATTTTCAACGTCTATTTCCGCATTTACAAGTTTCTTATAAGAGTCGCCCAAATTCACCGTTTTTCCGTGTGTATTAGCTCATGGATGTGGCGCCTGCGCACCCAAATTTATTTTCTCAAAAAACTTTATGAGGGCCTCCGTAATGAGTTGGGGAGCCTTCACGTATACTCAAACAATTTTTTGAACGCCTATATTCGCATTTACTAGTCATTTTTTTGAATTGCCCAAATTAACCAATTTTTCGTGTGTAGCCTATGAGGGCCTCCGTAATGAGTTGAGAAACCTTCAAGAATACTCACACAATTTTTTTAACGCCTATTTTCGCATTTACAAGCCTTTTTTAAGAATCGCCCAAACAAACCAATTTTTTTGTGTTTATTAGCCCATGATTGTGGCACATGGAGAATCAAATTTATTTTTTATCAAAAGATTTTATAAGGACCTATGTAATGAGTTGGGAACCATCACGTATATCACACTTTTTTAACGCCCATTTTCTAATTTAGAAGCTTCTTACAAGAGTCGCCCAAATTCACCGATTTTCCGTGTGTATTCGCCTCTGGATCTACCGTCTGGATCACCAAATTTATTTTTCTCAAAATTCTGTATGGAGACCTCCGTAATGATTTAAGGAACTTTCACGTGTACTCAAACTATTCTTAAGGTCATTCCACATTTACAAGTCTCTTTTTAAAAATCACCCAAAATCCCCTAGTTTTCGTGTATATTAGCCCATGAATATGGCGCCTGGAGCACCTAATTTTTTCTAAAAAAACTTAATAAGATCTCTGCATTGAATTGGAAAACCTTCACGTACACTAACACTATTTTTAACGTCCATTTATGCATTTACAAATTTCTTATAATAGTCACCCAAATTCATCGATTTTCGTTTGTATTGTCACACGGATGTGACACCTGTGCACCAAATTTATTTTTCTCAAAAATTTTTATGAGGGCCTCCGTAATGACTTGGATAACCTTCATGTACACTCACACCATTTTTTGATGTCCATTTTCGCATTTACAAGCTTCTTATAAGAGTCGTCCGAATTCACCTATTTTTCATGTGTATTAGCATTTGGATGTGCGCCTGCGCATCCAAATTTATTTTTCTCTAAAAACTTTATGAGGCCTTCCGTAATGAATTGGGGAACCTTCACGTATACTCACACAATTTTTTGAACGCCTATATTCGCATTTACTAGTCATTTTTTTGAATTGCCTCAATAAACCAATTTTTCGCGTGTATTAACCTATGATTGTGGCTCCTGAAACATCCAATTTTTTTTAATCAAAATTTTTTATGACGACCTCCGTAATGAGTTGGAAAATCATCACGTATATTCACACTTTTTTAGCGCCCATTTTCTCATTTACAAGCTCTTTTTTAACAGTCTCTCAAATTCATCGATTTTTCGTGTTTATTCGCCCAAGATCTAGCGTTTGGATCACCAACATTTTTTTTCTTAAAAAACTTTATGGAGACCTCCGTATTGAATTAAGTAACTTTCTCATATACTCACATTATTTTTAACTCCATTCCGCATTTACAAGCCTCTTTTTAAGAATCACCCAAATCTCTTAGTTTTCGTGTATATTAGCCCATGGATATAGCGCCCAGAGCACTAAAATTTTTTTTTCTCAAAAAACTTTATAAGGGTCTCTGTATTGAATTGGAAAACCTTCACGTACACTCACACCATTTTCTAACGTTCATTTCCGCATTTACAAGCTTCTTATAAGAGTCGTCCGAATTCATCGATTTTTCGTGTGTATTAGCACATAGATGTGGCGCCTGCGCACCCAAATTTACTTTCTTAAAAAAATTTGAGAGGGCCTCCGTAAAAAGTTGGGGAGCCTTCATGTATACTCATACAATTTTTTGAACGCCTATTTTCACATTTACTAGTAATTTTTTTTGAATGGCCTAAATAAACCAATTTTTCGTGTGTATTAGCCCATGATTTTGTCGCCTGAAACATCTAATTTTTTTTTATCAAAAGACTTTATGAGGACCTCCGTAATGAGTTGGGGAACCATCATGTCTACTCACACTTTTTTTAACGCCCATTTTCTCATTCACAAGCTCTTTTTGAATAGTTGCTCAAATTCATCGATTTTTCGTGTGTTAGCCCATAGATCTAGCGTTTGGATCATCAAATTTTTTCTTAAACAACTTTATGGGGACCTCCGTATTGAATTAACTAACCTTTGCATATATTCACATATTCTTAACTCTATTCCACACTTACAAGCCCCTTTTTAAGAATCACCCAAATCTCCTAGTTTCGTGTATATTAGCCCATGGATATAGCGCGCAGAGCACTTAAATTTTTTTTCTCAAAAAACTTTATAAGGATATCTGTAGTGAATTGGAAAACATTTCACGTACCTTCACACCATTTTATAATGTCCATTTTTGCATTTACAAGCTTCTTATAAGAGTCGCCCGAATTCATCGATTTTTCGTGTGTATTAAATGCACATGGATGTGGCGCCTGCGCAACCAAATTTATTTTTTGTCAAAGAACTTTATGAGGGTCTCTGTAATGAGTTGGGAAACTTTAACGTATAATAACACAATTTTTTTAACGTCTATTTCTACATTTACAAGCCCCTTTTTAAGAAGCAACCAAAATCTCCTAGTTTTCGTGTATATTAGCCCATGGATATGACCGGAGCACCTTAATTTTTTTTCTCAAAAAACTTTATAAGGATCTCCGTATTGAATTAGGAAGCCTTCATGTACACTCACACCATTTTTTAATGTCCATTTCCGTATTTACAAGCCTCTTATAAGAGTCGCCCAAATTTACCTATTTTTCGTGTGTATTAGCATATGGATGTGGCGCCTGCGCACCCAAATTTATTTTTCTGGAAAAACTTTATGAGGCCTTCCGTAATTAGTTAGGGAACCTTCACGTATACTCACACAATTTTTTTAACGCCTATTTTCGCATTTACAAGTATTTTTTAGAATCGTCCAAATTACACAATTTTTAAAGCCTATTTTTGAATATAGAAGCCTTTTTTATGAATCGCTCTAATTTCATGATTTTTTGTGTGTATTAGCACATGGATGTGGCGCTTGCGCATTCAATTTTTTGTCTCAAATTTTTTTATGAGAAACTTTGTAATGAGTTGAAAAATAATCACGTATAGTCACACAATTTTTTAATGCTAATTTCCGCATTTACTAGTCATTTTTTTAATTGCCCAAATTAACCAATTTTTCTGTGTATTATTAGCCCATGATTGTGGCGCTTGAAAAATCCAAAAATTTTTTTATCAAAAGACTTAATGAGGTCATCCGTAATGAGTTGGGGAACCATCACGTATACTGACACTTTTTTAACGCCTATTCTCTCTTCACAAGCTGTTTTTTAACAGTTGCCCGAATTCATCGATTTTTCGTGTGTATTAGCCCATGAATACTCTAGATCACAAACTTTTTCTGAAAAAAACTTTATGGGGACCTCCGTATTGAATTTAGAAACCTTCACATATACTCACACCATTTTTAACTCCATTCCGCATTTACAAGCTCTTTTTTAAGAATCAACCAAAATCCCGTAATTTTCATGTATATTAGCCCATGGATATGACGTCCGGAGCACCTGAATTTTTTTTCTCAAAAAAATTTATAAGGATTTCCGTATTGAATTAGGAAACCTTCATTTACACTCACAACATTTTTTTACGTCCATTTCCGCATTTACAAGCTTCTTATAAAAGTCGATCAAATTCACCGATTTTTCGTGTGTATTAGCACATAGATGTGACGCCTGCACACCAAATTTATTTTACACATTTAACGCCTACTCCCACATTTACAAGCCTTTTTTAAGAATCGTCCAAATTAACCAATTTTTTGTGTATTAGCCCATGGTTGTGATACTTAAAACATCCAATTTTTTTCTCAAAATATTTTATGAGGACCTCCGTAATGAGTTGGTGAACGTTCAAGTTATACTTACACCATTTTTAATGTAATTCTGCAATTTCAAGCCCCTTTTTATGAATTACTAAAATTTTCTGTTTTTTCGTATTTATTAGCCTATGGAGCTAGCGCTTGGAGCATCCAAACAATTTCTTGAGAAAATTTTATAAGGACCTCCGTACGAGTTGCGGAAGCATCATGTATGCTTATACAATTTTTTAAACGTACATTTTCACATTTAGAAGCATTTTTTTAAGAATCATCCAAATTCACTAACTATTCGTGTGTATTAGCCCATGATTGTGGCACCTAAAACATCCAAAAAAAATTCTCAAAAGACTTTATGAGGACCTCCGTGATGAGTTGGTGAACCTTCACGTATAATTACACCATTTTTAATGTCATTCTGCAATTTCAAGCCCTTTTTAAGAATCACTAATTTTTTTGTTTTTTCGTATGTATTAGCGTATATATCTAGTGCCTGGAGCATCACGTATACTTACCAATTTTTTAAATGTACATTTCAACATTTACAAGCCTTTTTTCAAAATCATCCAAATTCACTTATTTTTCGTATGTATTAATCTGTGGATCTAGTGAATGGAGCACCTATTTTTTTTTCTCAAAATATATTATAAGGACCTCTGTAATGAGTTTGGAACCTTCATGTATATTCTCACTATTTTTAATGCTCGTTTTTGCATTTGCAAGTCTATTTTAAGAATCTTTCAAATTTACTGACTTTTTTTTGTGTATAAGCTCATGGAACGGGTGCACGAGCACCTAAATTTTTTCTCTCAATAGTTTATATGAACCTCTGTAATGAGTTGGTGAATCTTCACGTATACTAACACTATTTTTAATGCCTATTTCTAAATATACAAGCCCTCTTGAAGAATCACCAAATTTAAATTGATTTTTTTTGTATGTATTAACCCATGGATCTGGTGCCAGAGCACCTAATTTTTTTTTCTCCAAAAAATTATAGGTACCTCTGTGATGAGTTTGGAAACCTTCATATATAGTCCCACCATTTTTAAAGCTTATTTCTGCGTATAGAATCCTTTTTGTAAGAATCGCTCTAATTCCTCGATTTTTCGTTTGTATTAGCACATGGATGTGTTGTTTGCGCAACCAATTTTATTTTTATTAAAAAATAAATAATTATGGGAACCTTCACATATAGTCATGCAATTTTTTTGATGCCTATTTTCGCATTTACAAGTCTATTTTTTAATCACCCAAATTAACCTATTTTTGGTGTCTATTAGCCAATGATTGTGGCTTCTGAAGAATCCAATTTGTTTTTTTATCAAAAAATTTTATGAGGACCTATGTAATGAGTTGCAGAACTATCGCGTATAGTTACAATCTTTTAAATGCCCATTTCTCATTTACAAACTTTTTACAAGAGTCGCCCAAATTCACCGATTTTTCATGTGTAAGCCCATGGATCTAACGTTTGGATGACAAAAATTTTTTTCTTAAAAAATTTATGAAGGCCTCCGTAATGAGTTAAGAAACCTTCACGTATTCTCACAAAAAAATATAACGCCTATATCCGCATTTTCAAGCCTCTTTTTAAAAATCAACCAAAATCCCCTAGTTTTCGTGTATATTAGCCCATGGATATGACACTCGAAGCACCTGAATTTTTTTTCTCAAAAAACTTTATACGGATCTCCATATAGAATTAGGAAACCTTCATTTACAGTCACACAATTTTTTAACGTTCATTTCCGCATTTAAAAGATTCTTATAAAAGTCGCCCGAGTTCACCGATTTTTGTGTGTGTTAGCACATGGATGTGGCACATGTGCAAAAATTTATTTTTTCTCAAAAAACTTTATGAGGGCCTCCGTAATGAGTTGGGAAACCTTCACGTATTCTCACAAAAAAATTTAACGCCTATATCCGCATTTACAAGCCTTTTTTTAAGAATCAACAAAAATCCCCTAGTTTTCGTGTATATTAGCCCATGGATATGACACTCGAAGCACCTGAATTTTTTTTCTCAAAAAACTTTATAAGGATCTCCATATTGAATTAGGAAACCTTCATTTACACTCACACAATTTTTTAACGTCCATTTCCGTATTACAATCATCTTATAAAAGTCACTCGATTTCGCCGATTTTCTGTGTATTAGCACAAGGATGTGACACATGCGCGCAAAAAATTATTTTCACAAAAAACTTTATGAGGACCTCCGTAATGAGTTGGGAAAACTTCACGTATTCTCGCAAAAAAATTTAACGCCTATATCCGCATTTACAAGCCTCTTTTTAAGAATCAACAAAAATCCCCTAGTTTTCGTGTATATTAGCCCATGGATATGACATTCGAAGCACCTGAAATTTTTTTCTCAAAAAACATTATAAGGATCTACATATAGAATTAAGAAACCTTCATTTACAGTCACACAATTTTTTAACATTCATTTCCGCATTTACAAGATTCTTATAAAAGTCGCCCGAATTCAGCGATTTTTGTGTGTATTAGCACATGGATGTGGCACATGCGCGCAAAAATTTATTTTTCTCAAAAATCTTTATGAGGGTTTCCGTAATGATTTGGGAAACCTTTACGTATTCTCACAAAAAATTTCAACGCCTATATCCATATACAAGCCTCTTTTTAAGAATCAACAAAAATCCTATAGTTTTCATGTATATTAGTCAATGGATATGACACTCGAAACACCTGAATTTTTTTTCTCAAATAACATTATAAGGATCTCCATATAGAATTAGGAAACCTTCATTTACACTTACACAATTTTTTAACGTCCATTTCCGCATTATAATCTTCTCATAAAAGTCGCTCGAATTCACCGATTTGTGTGTATTAGCACATGGATGTGGCACAGGCGCGCCAAAATTTATTTTTCTCAAAAAACTTTATGAGGGCCTCTGTAATGATTTGGGGAACCTTCACGTATTCTCACAAAAAATTTTAACGCCTATATCCGCATTTACAAGCCTCTTTTTAAGAATCAACCAAAATCCTTTAGTTTTCGTGCATATTAGCCCATGGATATGACACTCGAAGCACCTGAATTATTTTTCTCAAAAAACTTAAAAAGGATCTCCATATAGAATTAAGAAACCTTCATTTACACTCACACAATTTTTTTACGTCCATTTTCGCATTTACAATCTTCTTATAAGAATCGCTCGAATTCACCGATTTTTGTGTGTATTAGCACATGGATGTGACACATCGTGCAAAAATTTATTTTTCTCAAAAAACTTTATGAGGGTATCCGTAATGAGTTGGGAACCTTCACGTATTCTTGCAAAAAAAATTAACGCATGTATCCGCATTTACAAGCCTCTTTTTAAGAATCAACCAAAATCCCCTAGTTTTCGTGTATATTAGCCCATGTATATGACACTCGAAGCACCTGAATTGTTTTCTCAAAAAACTTTATAAGGATCTCCATATAGAATTAGGGAACCTTTATTTACACTCACACAATTTTTTAACGTTCATTTCCGCATTTACAAGATTCTTATAAGAGTCGCTCGAATTTACCGATTTTTGCGTGTATTAGCAAAAGGATGTGGCACATGCGCTCAAAACTTTATTTTTCTCAAAAAACTTTATGAGGGTCTCCGTAATGAGTTTGAAACCTTCATGTATTCTCGCAAAAAATTTTAACGCCTATATCAGCATTTACAAGCCTCTTTTTAAAAATCAACAAAAGTCCCTTAGTTTTCATTTATATTAGCCCATGGATATAACACTCGAAGCACCTGAGTTTTTTTCTCAAAAAACATTATAAAGATCTCCATATAGGATTAGGAAACCTTCATTTACGCTCACACAATTTTTTAACGTCCATTTCCGCATTACAATCTTCTTATAAGAGTCATTCGATTTCACCGATTTTTGTGTGTATTAGCACAAGGATGTGGCACATGCACGCAAAAATTTATTTTTCACAAAAAACTTTATGAGGACCTCTGTAATGAGTTGGGAAACCTTCACATATTCTCGCAAAAAAATTTAACGCCTATATCCGCATTTACGAGCCTCATTTTAAGAATCAACCAAAATCCCCTAGTTTTCGTGTATATTAGCCCATGGATATGACATTCGAAGCACCTGAAATTTTTTTCTCAAAAAACTTTATAAGGATCTACATATAGAATTAAGAAACCTTTATTTACACTCGCACAATTTTTTAACATTCATTTCCGCATTTACAAGATTCTTATAAAAGTCGCCCGAATTCAGCGATTTTTGTGTGTATTAGCACATGGATGTGACACATCGTGCAAAAATTTATTTTTCTCAAAAAACATTATGAGGGTTTCCGTAATGATTTGGGAAACCTTTACGTATTCTCACAAAAAATTTCAACGCCTATATCCATATACAAGCCTCTTTTTAAGAATCAACAAAAATCCTATAGTTTTCATGTATATTAGCCAATGGATATGACACTCGAAGCACCTGAATTTTTATTCTCAAAAAACTTTATAAGGATCTCCATATAAAATTAGGAAACCTTCATTTACACTCACACAATTTTTTAACATCCATTTTCGTATTACAATCATCTTATAAAAGTCACTCGATTTCGTCGATTTTTCTGTGTATTAGCACAAGGATGTGGCACATGCGCGCAAAAAATTATTTTTCTCTAAAAACTTTATGAGGACCTCCGTAATGAGTTGGGAAACCTTCACTTATTCTTACAAAAAATTTTAACGCCTATATTCGCATTTACAAGCCTCTTTTTAAGAATCAACCAAAATCCTTTAGTTTTCGTGTATATTAGCCCATGGATATGACACTCGAAGCACCTGGATTTTTTTTCTTAAAAAACTTTAAAAGGATCTCCATATAGAATTAGGAAACCTTCATTTACACTCACAAACTTTTTTAACGTCCATTTTCGCATTTACAATCTTCTTATAAGAGTCGCTTGAATTCATCGATTTTTGTGTGTATTAGCACATGGATGTGGCACATCGTGCAAAAATTTATTTTTCTCAAAAAACTTTATGAGGGTATCCGTAATGAGTTGGGAACCTTCACGTATTCTCGCAAAAAAATTTAACGCATATATCCGCATTTACAAGCCTCTTTTAAGAATCAACCAAATCCCTTAGTTTTCGTGTATATATTAGCCCATGTATATGACACTCGAAGCACCTGAATTGTTTTCTCAAAAAACTTTAAAAGGATCTCCATATAGAATTAGGAAACCTTCATTTACACTCACACAATTTTTAAACGTCCATTTTCTCATTTACAATCTTCTTATAAGAGTCGCTCGAATTCACCGATTTTTGTGTGTATTAGCACAAGGATGTGTCACATTCGCTCAAAAATTTATTTTTCTCAAAAAACTTTATGAGGGTATCCGTAATGAGTTGTAAACCTTCACGTATTCTTGCAAAAAAATTTAACGCATATATCCGCATTTACAAGCCTCTTTTTAAGAATCAACCAAAATCTCCTAGTTTTCGTGTATATTAGCCCATATATATATGACATTCGAAGCACCTGAATTGTTTTCTCAAAAAACTTTATAAGGATCTCCATATAGAATTAGGGAACCTTTATTTACACTCACACAATTTTTTAACGTTTATTTCCGCATTTATAAGATTCTTATAAGAGTCGCTCGAATTCACCGATTTCTGTGTGTATTAGCACAAGGATGTGGCGCATGCGCTCAAAAATTTATTTTTCTCAAAAAACTTTATGAGGGTCTCCGTAATGAGTTGGAAATCTTCACGTATTCTCAAAAAAAATTTTAACGCCTATATCAGCATTTACAAGCCTCTTTTTAAAAATCAACAAAAGTCCCTTAGTTTGGTGTATATTAGCCCATGGATATGACACTCGAAACACCTGAATTTTTTTATCAAAAAACTTTATAAATATCTCCATATAGAATTAGGAAACCTTCATTTACGCTCACACAATTTTTTAACGTCCATTTCCGCATTACAATCTTCTTGTAAGAGTCGCTCGATTTAACCGCTTTTGTGTGTACTAGCACAAGAATGTGGCACATGCGCGCAAAAATTTATTTTTCTCAAAAAACTTTATGAGGGCCTCCGTAATGAGATGGGGACCTTTACGTATTCTCACAAAAAAAATTTAACGCCTATATCCGCATTTACAAGCCTTTTTTTTAGAATCAACAAAAATCCCCTAGTTTTCGTGTATATTAGCCCATGGATATGACACTCGAAGCACCTGAATTTTTCTTCTCAAAAAACTTTATAAGGATCTCCATATAGAATTAGGAAACCTTCATTTACACTCACACAATTTTTTAACGTCCATTTTCGTATTACAATCATCTTATAAAAGTCACTCGATTTCGCCAATTTTTCTGTGTATTAGCACAAGGATGTGGCACATGCGCGCAAAAAATTATTTTTCTCTAAAAAATTTATGAGAAACTCCGTAATGAGTTGGGAAACATTCACGTATTCTCACAAAAAAATTTAACGCCTATATTCGCATTTACAATCCTCTTTTTAAGAATCAACCAAAGTCCCCTAGTTTTCGTATATATTAGCCCATGGATATGACACTCGAAGCACCTGAATTTTTTTTCTCAAAAAACATTATAAGGATCTCCAAATAGAATCAGGAAACCTTCATTTACACTCACACAATTTTTTAACGTTCATTTCCGCATTTACAAGATTCTTATATAAGTCGCCCTAATTCTCCGATTTTTGTGTGTATTTGCAAATGGATATGGCACATGCGCGCAAAAAATTATTTTTCACAAAAATTTTTATGAGGGCCTCCGTAATTATTTGGTGAACCTTCACATATTCTCAATAAAAAATTTAACGCCTATATCCGCATTTACAATCCTTTTTTTAAAAATCAACCAAAATCCCCTAGTTTTCGTGTATATTAGCCCATGGATATGACACTTGAAGAACCTGAATTTTTTCTCTCAAAAAACTTTATAAGGATCTCCATATAGAATTAGGAATCCTTCATTTACACTCACACAATTTTTTAACGTTAATTTCCGCATTAAAATCTTCTTATAAGAGTCGCTCCAATTCACCGATTTTTGTGTATTAGCACATGAATGTGGCACAGGAGCGCCCAAATTTATTTTTCTCAAAAAACTTTATAATGACCTCCGTAATAATTTGGGGAACCTTCACGTATTCTCACAAAAAAATTTAACGCCTATATCCGCATTTTCAAGCCTCTTTTTAAGAATCAACCAAAATCCCCTAGTTTCGTGTATATTAGCCCATGGATATGACACTCGAAGCACCTGAATTTTTTTTTCTCACAAAACTTTATAAGGATCTCCATAAATAATTAGGAAACCTTCATTTACAGTCATACAATTTTTTAACGTTTACTTTCGCATTTACAAGATTCTTATAAAAGTAGCCCGAATTCACCGATTTTTGTGTGTATTAGCACATGGATGTGGCACAGGCGCGCCAAAATTTATTTTCTCAAAAAACTATATGAGGGCCTCCGTAATAATTTGGGAACCTTCACATATTCTCACAAAAAATTTTAACGCCTATATCCGCATTTTCAAGCCTCTTTTTAAAAGTCAACCAAAATCCCCTAGTTTTCATTTATATTAGCCCATGGATATGACTCTCGAAGCACCTGAATTTTTTTTCTCAAAAAACTTTATAAGGATCTCCATATAGAATTAGGAATCCTTCATTTACACTCACACAATTTTTTAACGTCCATTTCCGCATTAAAATCTTCTTATAAGAGTCGCTCCAATTCACCGATTTTTGTTTATTAGCACATGGATGTGGCACAGGCGCGCCCAAATTTATTTTTCTCAAAAAACATTATGAGGGCCTCTGTAATAATTTGGGGAACCTTCACGTATTCTCACAAAAATCTTTAACGCCTATATCTGCATTTTCAAGTCTCATTTTAAAAATCAACCAAAATCCCCTAGTTTTCGTGTATATTAGCCCATGGATATGACACTCGAAGCACCTGAATTTTTTTTCTGAAGAAACTTTATAAGGATCTCCATATAGAATTAGGAAACCTTCATTTACAGTAATACAATTTTTTAACGTTTATTTCCGCATTTACAAGATTCTTACAAAAGTGGCCCGAATTCACCGATTTTTGTGTGTATCAGCACATGGATGTGGCACAGGCGCGCAAAATTTATTTTTCTCAAAAAACTATATGAGGAACTCCGTAATAATTTGGGGAACCTTCACATATTCTCACAAAAATTTTTAAAGCTTATATCCGCATTTTCAAGCCTCTTTTTAAAAATCAACCAAAATCCCCTAGTTTTCGTGTATATTAGCCAATGGATATGACACTCGAAGCACCTGAATATTTCTTCTCAAAAAACTTTATAAGGATCTCCATATAAAATTAGGAAACCTTCATTTACATTCACATATTTTTTTAACGTCCATTTCCGCATTATAATCTTCTTATAAGAGTCGCTCGAATTCATCGATTTTTGTGTGTATTAGCAAAATGATGTGGCACATGCGCGCAAAAAATTATTTTTCTCAAATAAGGGCCTCCGTAATGATTTGGGAAACCTTCACGTATTCTCACAAAAAAATTTTAACGCCTTTATCCGTATTTTCAAGCCTCTTTTTAAAAATCAAACAAAATTTCATAGTTTTCATGTATATTAGCCCATGGATATGACACTCGAACTAACTGATTTTTTCATCTCAAAAAACTTTATAAGGATCTCCATATAGAATTAGGAAACCTTCATTTACACTCACACAATTTTTTAACGTCCATTTTCGCTTTTAGATTCTTCTTATAAGAGTCGCTCGAATTCACCGATTTTTGTTTGTATTAGCACAAGGATGTGGCACATGCGCGCAAAAATTTATTTTGCTCAAAAAACTTTATGAGGGCCTCCGTAATGAGTTGCGTAACATTCACGTATTCTGGCAATAAATTTTAACGCCTATATCCGCATTTAGAAGCCTCTTTTTAAGAATCAACCAAAGTCCCCTAGTTTTCGTGTATATTAGCCCATTGATATTAAACTCGAAGCACCCAAATTTTTTCTCAAAAAACATTATAAGGATCTCCATATAGAATTAGGAAATCATCATTTACACTCACACAATTTTTTAACGTCCATTTCCGCGTTTACAAGATTGTTATAAAAGTCGCCCGAATTCACCAATTTTTGTGTGTTAATGCACATGGATGTGGCACATGTGCGCCCAAATTTATTTTTCTCAAAAAACTTTTTGAGGGCCTCCGTAATGATTTGGAAACCTTCACATATTCTCACAAAAAATTTTAACGCCTATATCCGCATTTACAAGCATCTTTTTAAAAATCAACCAAAATCCCCTAGTTTTCGTGTATATTAGCCCATGGATATGACTCTCGAAGCATCTGATTTTTTTTTCTCAAAAACTTTATAAGGATCTCCATATAGAATTAGGAAACCTTCATTTACACTCACACAATTTTTTAACGTTTATTTCCGCATTTACAATCTACTTATAGGAGTAGCTCGAATTCACCGATTGTTGTGTGTATTAGAATGGATGTGGCACATGCGTGCAAAAATTTATTTTTCTTAAAAAACTTTATGAGGGCCTCCGTAATGAGTTGGGGAACCTTCACGTATACTCGCAATAAATTTTAACGCCTATATCCACATTTACAAGCCTCTTTTTAAGAATCAACCAAAATCCCCTAGTTTTCGTGTATATTAGCCCATTGATATGACAATCGAAGCACCTGAATTTTTCTTCTCAAAAAACTTTATGAGGATCTCCATATAGAATTAGGAAACCTTCATTTTACACTCACACAATTTTTTAACGTCCATTTCCGCATTACAATCTTCTTATAAGAGTCGTTCCAATTCAACGATTTTTGTGTATTAGCACATTAATGTGGCACAGACGCGCCCAAATTTATTTTTTTCTCAAAAAACTTTATTAGGGACTTCGTATTCTCGCAATAAATTTTAAAGCCTATATCCGCATTTTCAAGCCTCTTTTTAAAAATCAACCAAAGTCCCCTTAGTTTTCGTGTATATTAGCCCATGGATATGACACTCGAAGCACCTGAATTTTTTTTCTCAAAAAACTTTATAAGGATCTCCATATAGAATAAGGAAACCTTCATTTACACTCACACAATTTTTAACATTCATTTCCGATTTTATAAGATTCTTATAAAAGTCGCCCGAATTCACCGATTTTTGTGTGTATTAGCACATGGATGTGGCACATGCGCACAAAAATTTATTTTTCTCAAAAAACTGTATGAGGGCCTCCGTAATGAGTTAAGGAACCTTCACGTATTCTCTCAATAAATTTTAACGTCTATTTCCGTATTTTCAAGCCTCTTTTTAAGAATCAACCAAAGTCCCCTAGTTTTCGTATATATTAGCCCATGGATATGACACTCGAAGCACCTGAATTTTTTTCCTCAAAAGACATTATATAGATCTCCATATAGAATTATAAAACTTTCATTTTACACACAGAATTTTATAACGTCCATTTCCGCATTATAATCATCTTATAAGAGTTGCCCCAATTCATCGATCTGTGTGTATTAGCATATGGATGTGGCACATGCGCGCCCAAATTTATTTTTCTCAAAAAACTTTATGAGGGCCTCCGTATAATTTGGTAAACCTTCACATATTCTCGCAATAAATTTTAACGCCTATATCCGCACTTACAAGCCTCTTTTTAAGAATCAACCAAAGTCCCCTTAGTTTTCGTGTATATTAGCCCATGGATATGACACTCGAAGCACCTGAAATTTTTTTTCTCAAAAAACTTTATAAGGATCTCCATATAGAATAAGGAAACCTTCATTTACACTTACACAATTTTTAACATCCATTTTCGCATTTACAATCTTCTTATAAGAGTCGCTCGAATTCACTGATTTTTGTGTGTATTAGCACATGGATGTGGCACATGCGCGCAAAAATTTATTTTTCTCAAAAAACTTTATGAGGGCCTCCGTAATGAGTTGGTGAACCTTCACGTATTATTGCGATACATTTTAACGCCTATATCCGCATTTACAAGCCTCTTTTTAAAAATCAACCAAAGTCCCCTAGTTTTCGTGTATATTAGCCCATTGATATGAAACTCGAAGCACCTGAATTTTTTCGCAAAAAACATTATAAGGATCTCCATATAGAATTAGGAAACCGTCATTTACACTCACTCACACAATTTTTTAACGTCCATTTCCGCATTTACAAGATTGTTATAAAAGTCGCCCGAATTCACAAATTTTTGTGTGTATTAGCACATGGATGTGGCACATGCGCGCCCAAATTTATTTTTCTCAAAAAACTTTTTGAGGGCCTCCGTAATGATTTGGGAACCTTCACATATTCTCACAAAAAATTTTAACGCCTGTATCCGCATTTAGAAGCCTCTTTTTAAAAATCAACCAAAATCCCCTAGTTTTCGTGTATATTAGCCCATGGATATGACTCTCGAAGCACCTGAATTTTTTTTCTCAAAAACTTTATAAGGATCTCCATATAGAATTAGGAAACCTTCATTTACACTCACACAATTTTTTAACATTCATTTCCGCATTTACAATCTTCTTATAAAAGTCGCTCGAATTCACCGATTTTTGTGTGTATTAGCACATGGATGTGGCACATGCGCGCAAAAATTTATTTTTCTCAAAAAACTTTATGAGGGTCTCCGTAATGAGTTGGGGAACCTTCACGTATTCTCGCAATAAATTTTAACGCCTATATTCGTATTTACAAGCCTCTTTTTAAGAATCAACCAAAGTTCTCTAGTTTTCGTGTATATTAGCCCATGGATATGACATTCGTAGCACCTGAATTTTTTTTCTCAAAAAACTTTATATGGATCTCCATATAGAATTTGGAAACCTTCATTTACATTCGCACAATTTTTTAACGTCCATTTTCGCATTTACAAGATTCTTATAAGAGTCGCCCAAATTCACCGATTTTTGTGTGTATTAGCACAAGGATATGGCACATGCGCGCAAAAAATTATTTTTCACAAAAAACTTTATAAGGGCCTCCGTAATGAGTTGGGGGACCTTCACGTATACTCGCAATAAGTTTTAACGCTTATATCCGCATTTACAAGCCTCTTTTTAAGAATCAACCAAAATCCCCTAATTTTCGTGTATTAAAGCCCATGAATATGATAATCGAAGCACCTGAATTTTTCTTCTCAAAAAACTTTATGAGGATCTCCATATAGAATTAGGAAACCTTCATTTACAATCACACAATTTTTTAACGTTCATTTTCGCATTTACAATCTTCTTATAAGAGTCGCTCGAATTCACCGATTTTTGTGTGTATTAGCACATGCGCGCAAAAACTTATTTTTCTCAAAAAACTTTATGAGGGACTCCGTAATGAGTTGGTGAATCTTCACGTATTATTGCAATAAATGTTAACGCCTATATCCGCATTTACAAGCCTCCTTTTAACAATCAACCAAAGTCCCCTAGTTTTCGTGTATATTAGCCCATGTATATGAAACTCGTAGCACCTGAATTTTTTCTCAAAAAACATTATAAGGATCTCCATATAGAATTAGGAAACCGTCATTTACACTCACACAATTTTTTAACGTCCATTTCCGCATTAACAAGATTCTTATAAAAGTGGCCCGAATTAACCGATTTTTGTGTGTATTAGCACATGGATGTGGCACATGCGCGCCCAAATTTATTTTTCTCAAAATACTTTTTGAGGGCCTCCGTAATGATTTGGGAACCTTCATGCATTCTCACAAAAAATTTTAACGCCTATATTCGCATTTACAAGCCTCTTTTTAAGAATCAACCAAAGTCCTCAAGTTTTCGTGTATATTAGCCCTTGGATATGACACTCGTTGCACCTGAATTTTTTTTCTCAAAAAAATTTATAAGGATCTCCATATAGAACTAGGAAACCTTCATATACACTCACACAATTTTATAACGTTCATTTCCGCATTTACAAGATTCTTATAAGAGTCGCTCGAATGCACCGAATTTTGTATGTATTAGCACAAGGATGTGGCACATGCGCGCAAAAATTTATTCGCTCAAAAAACTTTATGAGGGCCTCCGTAATGAGTTGCGGAACATTCACGTATTCTCGCAATAAATTTTAACGCCTATATCCGCATTTTCAAGCCTCTTTTTGAGAATCAACCAAAGTCCCCTAATTTTTGTGTATTAGCACATGAATGTGGCACAGGCGCGCCCAAATTTATTTTTCTCAAAAAACTTTATTAAGGCCTCCGTATTCTCGCAATAAGTTTTAACGCCTATATCCGCATTTTCAAGTCTCTTTTTAAGAATCAACCAAAGTCCCCTAGTTTTCGTGTATATTAGCCCATTGATATGACACTCGAAGCACCTGAATTTTTTTTCTCAAAAGACATTATAAGGATCTCCATATAGAATTAGAAAACTTTCATTTTACACTCACACAATTTTTTAACGTCCATTTCCGTACTACAATCATCTTATAAGAGTTGCCCCAATTAATTAATCTTTGTGTGTATTAGCATATGGATGTGGCACATGCGCGCCCAAATTTATTTTTCTCAAAAAACTTTATGAGGAGCCTCCGTAATGATTTGTGAAACCTTCACATATTCTCGCAATAAATTTTAACGCCTATATCCGCATTTACAAGCCTCTTTTTAAAAATCAACCAAAGTCCCCTAATTTTCGTGTATATTAGCCCATTGATATGACACTCGAAGCACCTGAATTTTTTTTCTTAAAAAACTTTATAAGGATCTCCGTATAGAATTAGGAAACATTCATTTACACTCACACAATTTTTTAAAATTCATTTCCGCATTTACAATATACTTATAGGAGTCGCTCGAATTCACCGATTTTTGTGTGTATTAGCAAATGGATGTGGCACATGCGCGCAAACATTTATTTTTCTCAAAAAACTTTATGAGGTCCTCTATAATGAGTTGGGGGACCTTCACGTATACTCGCAATAAATTTTAATGCCTATATCCACATTTACAAGCCTCTTTCTAAGAATCAACCAAAATCCCCTAGTTTTCGTGTATATTAGGCCATTGATATGACAATCGAAGCAGCTGAATTTTTCTTCTCAAAATACTTTATGAGGATCTCCATATAGAATTAGGAAACCTTCATTTACAATCACACAATTTTTTAACGTCTATTTTCGCATTTACAATCTTCTTATAAGAGTCGCTCGAATTCACTGATTTTTGTGTGTAATGCACATGGATGTGGCACATGCGCGCAAACACTTATTTTTCTCAAAAAACTTTATGAGGGCCTCAGTAATGAGTTGGTGAACCTTCACGTATTATTGCAATAAATTTTAACGCCTATATCCGCATTTACAAGCCTCTTTTTAAGAATCAACCAAAGTTCCCTAGTTTTCGTGTATATTAGCCCATTGATATGAAACTCGAAGCATCTGAATTTTTTCTCAAAAAACATTATAAGGATCTCCATATAGAATTAGGAAACCGTCATTTACACTCACACAATTTTTTAACGTCCATTTCCGCATTTACAAGATTGTTATAAAAGTCGCCCGAATTCACAAATTTTTGTGTGTATTAGCACATGGATGTGGCACATGCGCGCCCAAATTTATTTTTCTCAAAAAAAATTTTGAGGGCCTCCGTAATGATTTGGGGAACCTTCACATATTCTCACAAAAAATTTAACGCCTATATCCGCATTTACAAGCCTCTTTTTAAAAATCAACCAAAATCCCCTAGTTTTCGTGTATATTAGCCCATAGATATGACTCTCGAAGCACCTGAATTTTTTTTCTCAAAAACTTTATAAGGATCTCCATATAGAATTAGGAAACCTTCATTTACACTCACACAATTTTTTAACATTCATTTCCGCATTTACAATCTTCTTATAAGAGTCGCTCGAATTCACCGATTTTTGTGTGTATTAGCACATGGATGTGGCACATGCGCGCAAAAAATTATTTTTCTCAAAAAACTTTATGAGGGTCTCCGTAATGAGTTGGGGAACCTTCACGTATTCTCGCAATAAATTTTAACGCCTATATTCGTATTTACAAGCCTCTTTTTAAGAATCAACCAAAGTTCTCTAGTTTTTGTGTATATTAGCCCATGGATATGACACTCGTAGCACCTGAATTTTTTTTCTCAAAAAACTTTATATGGATCTCCATATAGAATTAGGAAACCTTCATTTACACTCACACAATTTTTTAACGTCCATTTTCGCATTTACAAGATTCTTATAAGAGTCGCCCAAATTCACCGATTTTTGTGTGTATTAGCACATGGATGTGGCACATGCGCACAAAAATTTATTTTTCTCAAAAAATTTTATGAGGGCCTCCGTAATGAGTTGAGGAACCTTCATGTATTCTCACAAAAAAATTTAACGCCTATATCCGCATTTACAAGCCTCTTTTTAAGAATCAACCAAAATTCTCTAGTTTTCGTGTATATTAGCTCATGTATATGACACTCGAAGCACCTGAATTTTTCTTCTCAAAAATTTTTATAAGGATCTCCATATAGAAGTAGGAAACCTTCATTTACACTCACACAATTTTTTAACGGTCATTTCCGCATTTACAATCTTCTTATAAGAGTCGCTCGAATTCACCAATTTTTTGTGTATATTAGCACACGGATGTGGCGCCTGCGTACCCAAAAATTTTCTCAAAAAACTTTATGAGGTCCCCCATAGTGAGTTGGGTTACCTTCAAGTATATTTACACAATTATTAAAACGCAATTTTCGCATTTACAAGCCTTTTTTTAGAATCGTCCGAATTAACCAATTTTTCTTGTGTATTAATCCATGATTGTGGCGCTTGAAGATCCAATTTTTTTTCAAAAGACTTAATGAGAACCTCCATAATGAGTTGGGAAACCATCACGTATACTCACACTTTTTAACGCTCATTTTCTCATTCACAAGCTCTTTTTTAACAATTACCCAAATCACCAATTTTTCATGTGTATTAGCCAATGAATTTAGCTTCTGGATCACCAAAAAAAAAAATTCTTAAAAAACTTTATGGGGACCTCCGTATTGAATTAAGGAACCTTTACATATACTCACACCATTTTTAACTCCATTCCGTATTTAAAAGACCTTTTAAAGAATCACCCAAAATCCCTAGTTTCGTGTATATTAGTCCATGGATATGGAGCCCGGAGCACCTGAGTTTTTTTCTCAAAAAACTATATAAGGATCTCCGTATTGAATTAGGAAACATTTACATACAATCACACCATTCATTAATGTCTATTTCCACATATACAAGCTTCTTATAAGAGTCGACCGAATTCACTGATTTTTCGTGTGTATTAGCCCATGAATCTAGCGTCTCGATCTCCAAAAAAAAATTCTGAAAAAACTTTATGGGGAACTCCTTATTGAATTAAGGAAGCTTCACATATACTCACACCATTTCTAACTCCATTCCGCATTTATAAGCTCCTTTTTAAGAATCAGCTAAAATCCCCTAGTTTTCGTGTATATTAGCCCATGTATATGGTATCCGGAGCACCTGAATTTTTTTCTCAAAAACTTTATAAGGATCTTTGTATTGAATTAGGAAACCTTCAATGTACACTCACACCACTTTTTAACGTCCATTTTCGCATTTACAAGCTTCTTTTAAAAGTCCCTCAAATTATCAATTTTTCATGTGTATTAGCCCATGGATCTGGTGCCCGCAACATCCAATGAAATTTTCGAAAATGTTATAAGGACCTCAGTAATGAGATTGGGAACCTTCATGTATACTCACACAATTTTTAACGTCTGTTTCCGCAATTACAAGGCTTTTTTATGAATAGCCCAAATTCACAAATTTCATGTATGCCCATGGATCTGGTGCCCCTAGCACCCAAAATACTTTTCGTAAAAAGTTTATGACGACCTCCGTGATGAGTTGGGGATCCTTCACATATATTTACATCATTTTTTGACACCCATTTCCATATTTATGAGTCATCTTTCAAGAATCACCTAAATTCTTCTATTACTCATGTGTATATTAGCCTATGAATTAGGCTACCAAAGAACTCAAAATATATTTTTTCAAAAAACTTTATGAGGATCTCCATAATGAGTTGGTGAATATTCATGTAAAACTCACACTATTTTAAAACCCGTTTCTGCATTTACAAGCCCATTTTGAATAATCACCCAAATTCACAAATTTTACATGTGTATTAGCCCATGGAACTAGCGTTCGGACCATCCAAAATATTTTTCTTTAAAAAGTTTATGAGGACATCTGTAATGATTGGAGAACCTTCACGTTTACGGATACCACTTTTTTAACATTCATTTCCACATTTACAAGCCATTTTTTTAAGAATTACCCAAATTCATCAATTTTTTGAGTACTAGTCATAGTTCTGGCGCACAAGCACCCAAAAAAAATTCCTCAATAAATTTTATGAGGATCTTCGCAATGAGTTGGGGAACTTTAACGTATACCCACACCATTATTAACCCATGGATCTAGTACCCAGACCATCCAAATTTTTTCTCAAAATTTTTTAAGAGAACCTCTGTAATGCGTTGGGAATCCTTCACGTATATTCACATAGATTTAAATTTCATTTTCACATTTACAATTCCTTTTTAAGAATCGCCTAAATTCATCAATTTTTCATTCGTATTATCCCATGGATCTAGCACACGAAACACCAAGAAATTTTTCCTCAAACACTTTATAAGAATCTCCTTAATGAGTTGGGGAAGCTTCTCGAATACTCACACAATTTTCAACGTCATTTCTGCATTTATAAGCCTTTTTTTAAGAATTGCCAAAAGTCAACGATCTTTCTCGTGTGTTAGCCCATAAAACTGACGCTCGGAGCACCTAAAATATTTTTCTCAAAAAACTTTAGAAGGACCTCCTTAATGAGCTAAGGAAACTTCAAGTATACTCATACCATTTTTTAAAGCGCATTTCCGCATTTACAAACCACTTTTTAAAAAACGCTCAAATTCTTATATTTTTTGTATGTACTACTAGCCTATGGATTTGGCACCCGGAACACCCAAAATGTTTTTCTCAAAAACATTTGTAAGGATCTCTCTAATGACTTTGGGAACCTTTACGTATGCTCACACTATTTTTTAACACACATTTTCGCACTTACAAACCTTTTTTAAAAAATCACCCTAATTCACTTCTTTTTTTTGTGTATTAGCCCATGAATTTCACGTCCGAATCACTAAAAATAATTTCTCAAAAAACTTTATGAGATTCTACACAATGAGTTGAGGAACTATCATGTATACAAACACCATTTTAACGCCCATTTCGGCATTTACAAACTTTTTTTAAGAATCACCCATATTTCTCAATTTTTCGTGTATTAGCCCATGAATCTTGCGCACGGTGCAACCAAATATTTTTTCTCAAAATTTTTTATGAGGACCTACGTAATAAGTCGAGAACCTTCATGTATACTCGCACCATTTTTAACACTCATTTCGCATATACAAGCCCTCTTTTAAGAATCACCCGAATTCATGGAGTTTTCTAGTGTATTAGTGTATGGATCTAGCGCCTTGGAACACTCAAAAAAATCTCAAAGAACTTTATTAGGGTCTCTGTAATGAGTTGGTGAACCTTCACGTATACTTATACTATTTTTTAACGCCTATTTTTGCATTACAAGTCCTTTTTTAAGAGTTGCTCAAATTCACTGATTTTTCTTGTGTATTAGTCCATTGGTCTGGCTCCTGGAGCACCCAAATTTTTTTCTCAAAATTTTTTATGAGTATCTCCGTAATGAGTATTTTCATCCTATTATGGAGTTCCTCATAAAGTTTTTACAAAAAAAAATATGAATTGTTGCAAAGCGCTAAATTCATGGATGTTTTCCTAAAAATTGAAAAAGTGGCGTAATTCCTAAAAATTGGTTGGTAAATACGAAAATAGGCCCTATATTGGTGGGACTATACGTAATGATTTCCCAACTCATCATAGAGGTCCTCATAAAGTCTTTTTCAGAAGGAAAAAAAATTGGACCCATAAGGACCCGTGGAACAATTCCTATAGTCTCACCATAACTCATGCTTTTTTTTTTTACATTTAGGGCTCACTCAACATGAATTAGAAGATTATGATTTTCTCATAAGTGTTAGCTAATGAAATTTTTCGATGATAAAATTTCTAGACACTTTTTTTGCTAAACTTTTACAAGACCCTTTTGTAATGACCTTGAGGGAGTGGTACATACAACTTCACCTTCCAAATGCTCCTCATATAAAGTTTTATCTTCCCAGTTCTCTGTCAAGTTTGTTTTTTCGGAAAAGGGTCAAAATTGTCCCGGGAACTATGTGATATAGAACACTTATACCCTTCGTTACATTTTGGGATAAAAAATGTCCGTGAACTATGTGAAAATAGATCACTTATACACGTCGTTACATTTTGGGATAAAAAATGTCCCTGATGTTACCCTAAGAGACCACATATACCCTCAAGAGTTAACACCCCATATTTTCATTGACTTGGCAAGCCACGTGGGACTAATCCTTCCACCTAAGCATCGCCAACTAGAATTCACTGCAAAAAAGTACTAGACCTTTAGCGACGACAATAGTCGCCACAAAAGCCCAAAAAATCGTCACTAAAAATTTTTAACATTAAATTCTAATTTTGTGTTTTTTTTTCTTTATTCTTTTTTTATTAAAAAAAATGATAACGATTAAGTAGGAGTTTGAAGACACTGTATGTTTTATTTTTATGTTATATGTAAATGTATAAATTGTACAATGATGCATTATATAGTAAGAGATGTGAATCCAGAAGTAATTTTTATGATTCTTCGTAATAATATTGGGTGTTTTTAATATTGATATTGCAAGTTATTTATTTTAGAAAATTAAGTTGCAATCGAAAATTAATTATCTTTTTTTTTTGTTGAAAAAACTAGATTTTACTAGCGAATGGTTGTTGGAGCCTTAGTCGTCACTAAAAATCACTCATAACTTTTGTGGCAACTTTGTTGCCACTAAAGGTTTGTAGTGAATCTTAGTTGACAACGCTTAGGTGGAGGAATTAATCCCATGTGACGTGAAAATTGGGGTGTTAACTCTTGAGGGTATTTATGGTCTCCTAAGATAACGGCGAGGATATTTTTTATCCCAAAATGTAATTGAGAGTATAAGTAATCTATTTCGCATAGTTCATGGGCAATTTTGACCTTTTTCTGTTGCCTTTTTAATGATCATGTTGTCTGAATCAGCTTTCATGCATTTCAACTGATTCCATAAAGGCACAAAATACATGTCACTTTCCATCCGTAACAGGTATCAAGGTGCCCCTCATATAAGATTTTATCTTCCAAGTTTTTGTCAAAGTTCTTTTTGTTTTAATGACCATGGTGTCCAAACCAACTTTTATGTATCTCAACTAATTCCATGGAATAATTGTCACTGTCCATCATCAACAGGTACCAGTTAACTCCGTTCAACTAAGATTAGAATATATAAAACAATAATCTTGATATTTTTTATCTAAGCTCCGACTAAATTCGAATTGCGCACTGCAGGGCCCATTCGAGGTGACGCTCCCAACAAGATCTTCTCCATACCTAGGGCTCAAGCCCGAGATCTCTATTTAAGGGTGAATCACTCCCACTGGTGCACCACAATTCATGTTGATAAAAGAAAAACTTCTTTGCATAGTAGTAGTATCTATTTTGTGTGAAAAAAGAAAATGGAAATATCTATGGTGTGAAAAAAAGTTGGAAAAATCAAGTAGAACCAAAAGATGTTTGTATTTTTTTTTATCTCAAATATACAATTACCCAAAAATTATATTTTATTAAGCTATCTCAATCTCTAATAAAAAAAACTAATCATGTATTATAGCCAACGGCTAATGATAAATGTCTCATTAATATTTTTGATTCTATCCCTTTTTGACTTTATTAAATTTAACTATTCATAAATAGTATTCCCTTTATTCTAATTTATATAGCACAACTCAAATTTGGAGATTCAAACAATTAAATTTTAACCATGAATTCAAGCATGAAATATTTAATACTCATTTGAATCTCGAAATACTAAAGGTGCCACATAACGGATGGACTATCGAATATTACCCATAATTGAAGAGGGAAGAAAAGGACTTTAGGAAAACCGGCCCTAAAACTTTGGGCAATGGTTTAGTTAGTACATAAAACTCAATGTTAAACAAATTATTTAAAAAAATCAAAATAAGGGAAGTAAGCATAATATCGTGAGCCACAAAGGAGATCAGTATTACGAAGCAAAATGAGTAAATTGTGCAAGTAATTCTTCACAGTTCAAACAAGTAATAGGCACTTTATGAAGGTCTCCAGGATGAGCTAGCTGGAAAACAAATGTTTAGTCGACTAGTGAGACGAAAATGTTTCAGCTATATAAAGAACCAAATCAATAAAAACACGTGATGATGCTCGTAATTTTATATTTTTTACGACCTTAGGTTAATCACTCTCCTATTTCTAGCTGCATGCTCAGTCCCTCTCCTCAGCGTTACTGACTAACAGGTTACTCTGACAAACACCTCAACTTTTCTCCCTCCATGACGCTTTTATGTGCCAACTTCCCAGCCTTCGTACATTGCTCTGATTGCCATCAGCATGCTGCCAACACCATTCTCTAGCCTTCGACTTGCTGCTTTTGCTCCTAGAGCATAAATTTTCTTTTCTTCCCATCATGTTTAAACCCTTTCTTCACATTAAGGACCTTGTTCCAATTTCCAGATATGCTAAGTTAATGAACTACTCGAAGTGGTTTGATCTTTTTCTAACTGGTCTTGGAGATGTTGGTCAGATCGGTGACTCCAAACTCCCAGATGAAACATCTTCATCAGATCGCCAAATCTGGAACTAATTAAACAGCACAAGCATGCCATTCAGATGGATACGTGCAATGATCCATACGGTCTTAACCCCACTTCTTTATAATTACCTGATTGTCGCAATGCTTGGATGATATTGATACCAAATACCACTTCCTGCATTAAGTTAGGGACCTGACTACTTATGTGTTTATAGGTAAGCTTCATTAGCTTGTTAATAGACGTGTGTCCTACACCCACAGTGTCTACACTGTACTCATACTGGTCTACCTACCTATTTCCTCTGATGCCTTAGCTATCATGACATTTCGCATGATATCATCTCTAACTTTTGCAAAGTTATGACCAAGGCTGAGTATATGTGAAGCACGTCTTGATGCAACTGCTTATACCTTCCTGCCTTAGCAGTCATTCATGAACACATCTAACAATAAAATAATGCAGAAGGGGGTGAACATGAACATCCTGGCTACGACAAATGCAATGACCAACAACCATAATCAAAATTGACAGTTTAAGCATGCTTTCTTCACTGATGGACACGTCATTGGGCCTGTCCAGCAACCAGTTTTGTAGCAAATTTCATCCCTCATATCGGCAAAGCTCCGTCGTTTAAAATTTAAGATTTGGTTGGTAATTTGGCTCTTTTGTCCAACCCAATATTCAGATGTAGGGATGTCACCTTTATCCTCAGTATAAAAGCGACGACAACTATTTACTAGCCTTGCTAGGTAGAGTAACCTAGTACCTATTGCTAGTGGGAGGTGGCAAGTATCCGGAGGAATTAGTCGATGAACACGAAGTTGGTCTATACACCACAATCATTGCTGTCCTGTTCCTGACGACAAATCTCTCTCTTTCTCCCTCTCTCTCTCACGCTGGTCCATTTGTCAGTTCGACATTAAAGATGCTCTTATCAAGGGTAGCTGACTGATTACGTGGAGCAACCGCAAGACCTTGTTGATCCTTACTAGTCTACCCAAGTTTACTAGCTGCATATTACACTGCCTTAAAGAAAATCTTTGGGCTAGTTACTCTTTTTGTTCCTTATTTTACAAGCAACAATTGTGCAGAGGTGGGCCAAACAACTCTATGCTTAACTCCCACAATGAGTATAGTTACCCATTTCCTTTAGCATAGATATAACAAAGATATCATCTTTATAGGTTCCAAAAAATTTATTGTTAGATTGGTTTTATGGTCTGTGCTTTAACTTTTCCTTGATGAACTTGGTGATTTGGACTACTTCCTCCGCATGCATTTTTCCATCACATTGTCTAGCTCCTTTTATCCAAACAAAGTATGTATTGAATGACTAGGGGAATCGGGCGAAGATGCCTCATTATACGGTTTATCTACCTATCAGCAATAAAAATACCTAAACAGCATCAGCATCCATTCATAGATCCAGGAGACCATGTTACAGGTAAACCATCTAGGATTTCACTTGTAAGCTAAATGCCGCAGCCAAGTTTGCTTATTCAAAACTGGAAATCATATGCACATCCTTTCACACTCAAAACTTAACCAAATAATCCTAATTTATGTTACCATTTTACAGATACAATCAGGTGTACTCAGTTTTTCTTCAATCTCTAAGTGTATTGGGAACAATTCCATGAATACACAAACCCAACTCGAAACAGCTTCAAAAATCTAGACAATTGAATATGCATCGCCAAAACGAAAACTTCACATCTATAAACAAAATTCCTCATGCATTCAAATAAAACTGTTACAGCTTACACCAGTCAGTAAAAAGAACAAAATTTCATCCTCGAAACGGACATATACTACTACAAATTCATTACAAAACTGATATAATTCATTCAATCTCAAACAATTTCTTTCAAAATTCACTAAAAACAACAGTCACAATCAAAAGGGCAAAGTGAAGTACCTCCAGCATTAGACCTCCCAATACCCAACTCCTCTTCTGTGTATAAAGTAAACCCATCTGCCGTTTTCTTCCTCGACCGACGTGGTGGCTCAGATAACACATTATCTTTCGGAATCCTACCACTATTTTCTTTGCTTTTCTTAGCCTTTTTCGGCTCTGTAACAGCAACTCCGCTTGATTTTTCTTGTAATTCCGGTTTCTTTCTCTTTTTTCCGGCAAATATATCGTCGATTTCACTGCCGGGCTTTTTGGGTTTAGACGAAGAAACTGGTTTCTCCTTTTCTACAACAGCAGCTGCTGCTACTTCCACTGCTTTAGGCTTCTTCGAATTACTCTTTTTTGGCATTGCTAGAAGCGAAAACTATGGAATTATACCTAAATTCAGCAGAACCGTGAAGAAGAACTTGAAGATTGAAGAGTAATTTGATAAGCGAAAGAAGAGAAAATCGATTTGGGGGTGATTTTTAGCTTAAACCCTAGTTAGGGTTAACCCCTCAACTATTCAAAATTGAAAATTGAATAAAAATGCTCCTAATTTGATTTTGTGGTTTCAAAAATATCCTTGAACTATTAGAACGGAAACAGAAGTAACGTTGCTCGTAGGAAATACATGTATTTCTTTTTACGAACTATTAGAACGGAAATAAATGTCATGTTGCTCGTACGAAATACATTTATTCCCTTTTACGAACTATTAGAACGGAAATAAATGTCATGTTGCTCGTATGAAATACATTTATTCCCTTTTACTACTCTATTCATCCAACAATAGTTCAAAATATAAAACTTCTTCTTATTAATACTCTCCTCTATCTAATAATAGTTGTCCACTATATTATTTTGAAACATGCAACAATACTTGTCTACTTTATGAAATCGCTAGATAATTCTACACTTAGTTCCTAATTCACACTTATCATTAGGTATGGTTATTTTTCTATTACATATTTCAAGACATAGTATTAATTAGACATAATACATATATTGACCCTAAATTTGGCTTTAAATTTTAGTATTGATCTCCAACTTTCATAACGCACAAACAGACATTTTAACTATTCAAATTTTAAATAAATAAACACATGAGTTCTACATGTCAAAATACACGTAGGATAAAAAATGACATGTAGGACATGTGTCTGTTTGTTCAACTTTATACAAGCTTAAGTCTCTACTTGTGCACATCCAAAGTTGAAGGGCATAAATGTGATTTGAAGCCAAGTTAAAGGATATATTTATGTATTATACCTATTTCTTATATTCAAAAGGTGATATGATAAAAAATTTCTTGTATTTATAGTTTCTTTAAAAATATGCAAAATCAGTTGTAAACAAGTATTATTGAATGAAAAGAATAATATATAGTATGGGGGCTATATTTGTCTTAATTGATAAAAAAATTGTTTAAGCGGTAAAAATAATATTTATACGTGAAATAATGACTTACTAATTTTAAATATAGGAAAAAAAATTTAAACAATAATTTCTATTGCTATCGAGGAATGTATCATAGTATAATAAATATACAATTGAGTCGGTATATATAAAAGAAAGAATTCAATCTCCTTCTTCACGGTCTTATTGACCTTACAGCGGTCTTAAAGAGCAAGAAAGTCTCAACTTCTCAATTTAGAGAAAGAATTTTCTCCGATTATTTCTTAATCGCAATGAAAATAACTCCACTTTAGGAAAAAAACTAACACACTTGTTTCTTGTACATTGTGTTTGCTCCTTCAGTGGAAAAAAAAGCTTATTTTTTGTTCTTCATAAAAAGCTTGAACAAAAAATGGACAAAAATTCATAGAAAAAACATTTACCAAATATATTTCCTCCACATTTTCAAAATTTTGGATCACTTTTTTCCATTTTAAATCCCAAAGGGGGGTGGGGATGGGGAGACAGCATTTGCATGAAATCATCCTACATTATCAACTGTCAAGAATCTGCCTGTTATACTATTCATACAACCAGTTTGCTACTGAAAAATCTCCACCAATGTTTCATCACAAGCCGGGCAATGGATATTGGATTGTCAAAGCTTCAACTCTTCTTTGTAGATCCAGCACCTTATCGATCAAAGGAAACTCCGGTGAAGTAACAAACTTCATGAAGTCTTGGAGTTTAGAACCAGAGACTAAGTTCTTGGCCTCAAGAGTTATCTGCACACCCTCGTTAATAAGGTCTGCAACGGTTACAAATTCCTTCTCTGAGAAACCTCGAGTTGTCATTGCAGGTGAGCCTATGCGTATACCACCAGGCACTAGTGCACTTTTATCACCTAAAGTTTAATTGATGGTGTAAGGACAAGATAATAGATGTCGATAGTAAATCACAATGTTTAAAGCTTCTAAACTTACCGGCTACTGAATTCTTATTGAGCGTGATTGATGCCATGTCAAGTATTTTCTCCACTCTAGCACCATCAGTACCCTAATTGGCATATGCAGTCGGGTTAATCAAAATTCACAGGACGAGGTTGGTTGCATGTTGGTGCTTATAACTGGTAAGAAACAGACTCTAACAAGTAAAAGCCAGAAGGATCCTTTAACGGAGTTTGACGACCTGCTTTAGACTTTCTATATGAATACATTAATCAACCAAATAATATTTTCTATCCAATGTTTACCAAATTCATATGCTTGCACTTCAATTCCGCAGTAACCACCAAATTTTGAAATTGTTCAATAAAAGTCGTCAACAAAACTGTAGTCTATGGTGCTTATTGTATAGTAGTTCATTAACTACGATTGCGATACCAGTACATTTGCATGTTCTAGTTGAGTTTTTCTTCTCTAGACAAGAAATAGAGTAAATGCAAAACTTACCAAGGGCCTGAGATCAACTAGGACCAAATGATTGTCAGTTCCTCCAGAGACCAGCTTGTACCCCAGCTCCGTTAACCGGCTTGCAAGAGCTCTACAGTTAGAGACCACCTGCATACACAAAAATTATATTTCCCGCATAAATGGCCACAATCTAGTGAAAAGACAGGAAAATGTTTGCCTTGTTCTGATAAGCCTTGAAATCAGGTGATTTGGCATGCTTCAAGCAAACAGCTAGTCCTCCAATTGTGTGATTGTGTGGACCACCCTGTGAAAAAAACCATGCTATTGCTCGTCAAACTCACCACATTATTCAACATACAGATAAAGTGCCAATAGTCCAGGCATTGATAGGTTTTAACATTCCAGGGAGCAAAAGAAAAAAGTGTAGAGTAACAATTAGTGTCGTGAGAAAATGAAACTGACCTGCAAGCCAGGAAAAACAGCATTGTTGATGGCAGATTCCAAATCAACGCCTAGGACAGGATCTTTCTTGAAGAAGATCATTCCTCCTCTAGGACCTCTTAGAGACTGAAAAAAAGCATTGCCATTAAACTTAATCAGGCCAATGTAAATAAAATCATCAAAAATATTTTTGCATTGCATTCTCCATTTGTCTTTTCTGTGACTTTCTTTTTAACTTTATTTTTCACTGGGTAGAAGGAGCTGGAATGGCTATGCACAATATTCCAAGAATTTTAAATCATACCTTGTGAGTTGTTGTGGTAACAATGTCACAGTATTCAAATGGATTAGCAACTACAGAGGCGGCAACAAGCCCACTGATGTGAGCCATATCCATCATGAGAAAGGCTCCAACAGCATCTGCTATCTTTCGGACGTATAGCAAAAGAAATAATTAGATGCAGAAAATAAGATATCAATACGGTGAATTATCAATATGAAACAGTAACTCCAACTAGCAAACTCCAAATATTTTGTACCTTTCTCATGCGAGGATAATCAAAATCTCGTGGATATGCACTAGCACCAGCAATAATAAGTTTTGGCCGAAAAAGGGTTGCAGTTTTCTCAAGCATGTCATAATCAACAAGGCCTGTTAAGTCGAAACAAAAATTGGATTACAATTATACTTAAAGCTTAATGCATCTACAATATAGGCATGTGGTACCTGAAGATTCATCAAGGCGGTAAGGCATGGACTCAAAGTAAATAGATGTGCCTGAAACTCGTCTTTTAGGAGTCATGAATCCATGGGACAAATGACCCCCATGAGGCAAGTCCAATCCCTGAGTGATAAATATTAAAGATAAATACTAATCCATGTAATCTAGAAGACCAACAGGAAGAGACTGCTTACAACTAACCATAATCCGGTCATGTGGATTGAGAACTGCTGTGTAGACTTCAAAATTTGCTGGAGAACCAGATAGGGGTTGAACATTGACACCCCACTGTTTCCCATCTAAGTTAAAGGCTGCCAAAGCCCTCTCTTGACAGAGTATTTCTAACTCATCAATGTACTCGTTTCCACCATAATATCTGATATAGGGAATTTATTTACAATTACAAAGGAAGAACATTGTTAAATGAGCTACGCAAAAGGAAAAAAAGAACAAGTTTGCTACCAGCAAGAGATGCACATTTCGTATCAAACAAAGTAATCAAAAAATTAAATAATAAAGAAAAATTAATGTGAAAATGCTTATTTTTCATTTTTTTTATTCATAGGGATAAAAGTCACCTTTTGCCTGGTAGTCCTTCGGAGTATTTGTTTGTAAGGCAAGAACCCACTGCCTCCATCACTGCTCGAGATGTGAAATTCTCAGAGGCAATAAGCTCTAAGCTCCGAAATTGACGTTCCTTCTCTTTGTCAATAATACCACGGACTTCAGGATCAGCTTCACCCAATCCATAATCTACAAAGTTGTTCCCAGCACCTAAAAAATGCAATGGACATCTTTTAGTAACAGAGAAACAGAATTAGCTAGCAAGCATAATTCAAATTCATCAACTTCAACTATCACACACCACTAGGATGAGGAAATGAAAAGCGCCAAGAAGTGGCTTGACTAACACAACCCTTACATGGGAAAGAGAAGGAAGAGAAACACTATTCAAGTACGAGAACCATGGAACGTTGTCAAAATAAGAGAAAATTGCATTCATTTTCGTCAACGAAGACAAGGGACATACAATAAAATGTTTCAGAACTTCTCTGAGTTCTAACAATAATGTCAGTGCCCTGGTTGATTTCAAGAACATTATAAGATCACAAGCTGATGGCTTTGGATGTACCAACAGTAGATATGAATAAAAGGACAGTCACAGACCATGCAGTAAATTGGCAGGCTACCAAGGACTTAATTCAAAACCCCAAATCCGGGAATGTCAATGTGTTCCACATTTCTTGAGTTACGTGATTTAAGAAGTCACGCCAGAGGGCTGTAGGTGCACTAAGTTGGATCATAATTGTCAAGACTCTACTATGAGCAAAGAATTAACAGGGGTCAAACCCTACAACAAGAAGGTAACACATGAAACAGAAGTAAGGATGAGACGCCCAAATCCCAATCGACTACACATTAGTCAAAATGCTTCAAGAGCTTTTAGCATATAGAGCAGTTAGCCAATTATATTATCTAATCTTCTCACATGTGCATTAACTAATATGGTTTATAATATAAATTAAACATGTAGACTGAATAACTCCAGAAAACGATTTCACACCCCACAGGATATAAAAGAACAAACAGATCAAAGACTAGTAGTAGTATACAAACTAGAGGACACGGAAAAGCCAAGAAGACGCTAAAATGGAAAAGTCTATCACCAAGAATCTGCTGCATCGTTTTATGTGTATGTACACGTGGAATAAAACGTAAGTTTGAAAAATTACCTCCCATTTCTGGGATAGGAACAGAAACTGAAGAAGGAGGCCTTCCTGAAACCAAGCTCCCATCAAGTTGAGAGGCTTTGCAAGGCTTAACAGACCATAATCTGACCCCATTAAGTCTCACTTCACCCTTTAAGGGGAAAGCTGATCCCTTAAACCAAACAGGTTGCTGAAGAGAAGAACCCATCACTGCAGCTCTGTTACAAGCCTCCATATTAACTTATAATACTTGTATACAGCCTCTATGTAAACCACAACTCCTTCACATAGAAAAGAAGAGAACTTTATTATAGACCATGCAACTTAATTAAGGAAAATATTTAAGTACTTGAAAAAGATGAATAATAAATCAAAAACTGCACTTCTGATACAAACATTCTTCATCTAATTTTCTCAAACAGAAAGAAGGAATAATGCGTAAGGACACAAAATTTCCTCTTTATTTTAAAAACCGTGGTATCCAAGTAAACACACAAAGAAGCAGGATGCTCAACATCTGCTACATATCAACAAAAAATAATGTTAACCATGTATAAACAGTGTAATTTTATACCGAAGGAGGTTCGATGAATCCCTCACTCCACCATTATGGTTGGCCAGGGCCAAACTTGTGCTGTGTGAATCAGATATCGAATACTTGCTACCTCCCAACAACACGAGTATCAGACAACTATATCCTCCTAGGTTTGAACATACATGATAAAATCACTTAGTGTGTTGATACTATACTTGGACTTGAACCTGAAAATCCATAATTCTCAACTCACCTCATTGACCAATTCCCTCAATTTCTAAAACTAAAATAAACAGAAAATGATCATTAAACATAACGAGAAAAAAAAATTCAAACTTGATACAGAAATTTCACTCTAATTTCTCAATTTAGAATCAAAAAAATTCAAATTTTCGCAGAATAATAAAAAGGCATTACAGTACAGGAACACACAATTCAAAAATCAAAAATATTGCTTCAAGATAAGATTTTTTTTTACCTATTAGATATAGATATCCTTTGTTGCTCTGTTTTTTCAAGCTTTGAATAAAGTGCTCTATAATAGAGAAGATGAAGAAGCCAAAAAGTAAACCCTAGCTAAGCTGCAGCTTATATGGGAAAGTGCGCGCTGAATATTGGATTTTGTTGTTAGTATAAAATTCGATAGTCGATTAGAGTTATGCAATTATTGATATTTTTATTTATTTATGATATTAAATTATTATTTTTTTATTTGTTGTTTCTAATATACGAAAAAATGTTATTATTTTATATTTAACCTTCAACATTAATTATTGTGGGCAAGAAAAAAGAAAGTATTACATATTTAATAAAATTCGAACTACGAAAAAATTATTAGTTACAAATCTAAATTACGTGAGACGCTTATTATTTTTTATTTTTCGATATCGTAGATCCTCCTCTGATCGTGTAATAGGCAAAACATGTAACTATGTTAATTTGAGTCGATTGTTCATCATTTCATTAATAATCATATCATCACTTTCATATTCATCGAATATTTCATCATTAGTTTGGTGTGTACATATAAAATTATGTAATTCAATGCAAATACTATTATACAGTATGTTTTTGTAAAAGATAATAAATTTGATGTAAAAATTTCAATTTTCAAAATATCCCAAATAATAAGATTTAACACAAATACCAAAAAAAAACTAATATTTAAAAATTTAAAATATTTACCAAAAATATNGTTTGGTGTGTACATATAAAATTATGTAATTCAATGCAAATACTATTATACAGTATGTTTTTGTTAAAGATAATAAATTTGATGTAAAAATTTCAATTTTCAAAATATCCCAAATAATAAGATTTAACACAAATACCAAAAAAAAACTAATATTTAAAAATTTAAAATATTTACCAAAAATACTTATCAAATAAAATAATATAATAACAAATTATATCAACAACCACTATTTGCCACAAATATTATTTAAAAAAGTTAAAAAAAAAAACACAAAATCCCTTCGAAGAGAGAGAGAAACCCAAAGGGGAATTGTCTGAAAAGAGCGAGCTAGAGAGAGAAAGTGACTGATCGGAAAAAATGGAGGGAGTAGAAGGACAAGGTTCAGGGCCACCGGCGGCGAGTGGTTACACTCTACAACCAACTCGATTAGCAAGCGAAGACATACTGTTCTGTGTAGATGTGGACAACGAATCACTTGTTGAAATGAAGGTTGCGGCTGCCGGCGGCAGACCGTACACCAGGTTGGACTCAATTAAGCAGGCAATCCTTCTATTCGTCAATGCCAAGCTCACTATTAATCCAGATCACCGTTTTGCTTTTGCTGCTCTTGGCAAATCTGCCTCTTGGGTAAATTTTTTTTTTTTTGCAATTTCTTCGAGCTGATTGAAGTTTGAATTGGGTAATACTCATAATATATGTAGAATTTCAGATATGTAATTGTGGAATAATTGATTTTGCTATCCTTCCCATAATGTGATAATAGCCACTCCCATTTCAATTTGTTGATAGGATTTTGACTTGATTCATAGTTTAAGAAATTATAATAGCCACTCCCATTTCAATTTGTTGATAGGATTTTGACTTGATTCATAGTTTAAGAAATTAGAATATACTTTTGAATGTTGTGGTTTGACATGTAATGTAGCAAAATATCCTCTAAATCTTGTGGTTTTAGACGTGTCAATTGAAATTAAAGAGTTGTTAAATAAGAAAAGAAGTATTCTTTTCTGAAATGGATTAAAAAGAAAAGGAAGGCAGACAAACTGGAATGGAAGGAGTATTAGTTTTTTCGGTTGCATAATTAGGCAGACCTTTTTCTTTGTTCTGGTATAATATGAGGCAGTTATGATACTTTTTTGTTTCTTCAAATGCTTGCTAACATGAGGAATTCTGATGTGTATAAAGAATTAGTTCTTGCTAATATCATGCAAACTAAGTCTAGTATTTAAGTGGAGGGGTAGAGGGACAGCCCCATTATTATCGAGTATCGAAGGTGTATCCCCTTCTCGTCATACCTCTTGAGTTAGAAATGCTTCATGAGTTGTTAGCCATCCAAATCACGCAACTTTAGATGGTGCATTAGTCTTCTAAAGTATTTTCTGTGGCCACACTCTTAAGCTTGTAATGGAGTAGTCTTCCTAGTGTTATTTAAGAAATTCGATGCAGTTAGTGATGGGGATACTTCAGATACTGTTTCAACACGTTACTTTCATCACTATTCTATTGTTATCGTACAACTTGTCAAACTTAATAATTGCAAGCATGAAACGATTTGTTGTCACTGGTAGGAATACTTGCTTTTTAAGATGTAGAATCCTGCTTCTTAGCATGAACGGACTTTGTAAAAGTGTATGAGTGGTTTATATATCTCCTTAACTTTGATGCATTTTCTTCTCACTTTCCCCCTTCGCTATTATGATGTATTCCTGTTCGATGAATGATTTCAAACATAAACTTATGCTGCTTTTATTGATGACTTCCAAGAGCTGCTCAGCTATATATTTATGTTCTTATTGTAGTATAAGTTCTTTGAAACTTTTATGGCCTGCTTAAGTTATCTTATCAAATCTTTATCTTCCTGTTCCAATTTACTGGTGGGGAGATAGGTGGACGTAGAGTATTGAAATTGACTTGTCTTCTCAAATTTCTATTGATGAAGGTTCGTAAAGAGTTTACTAGTGACATTGACTCAGTAGTTTCTGCATGCCGGGGTATTGCAGTAGATTCACCTTGTGGCCATGCAGACCTTACTCAACTATTTCGAGTGGCAGCTCATGAAGCCAAAAAGACACGTGCACAAAATCGGATACTCAGGGTGGTAAGGATGTGATTAGCAATGTGTCTTTTCATTTGACTTTAGTACATCTGGTGCTGAAATTTTATATTGAGAAGTTAAAGATTTGGTTCGCTAAGAAAATTATAGAAGCTATTTTGCATATGAATGACGCATGGTAAATCAGCTACTCAATTTTGGTGCAATGTAATGAGCAGATGTGTTCTATTTCTAGAATCATCTCTTAGCTATTAATCTGAGCACGACTACTCTAAAAAAATGGTTTTGCTTCATCATGTGGTTGATAGTGCTGTAGCAATAAGTAACGGTATCTGAGTTGTTAAGTGAAATACAACTTTGATTTTGTGTGTCTCAACCAATATTGAGTCTTCGGATTCTGAGGTTGAATGTTGCAGAGAACAAGCACCATATGAGTGACTACTCTTGATGCACTTTCATCTTAGCAAACAAGATATTAAGAACACAGCTAGACCAAATATCCTAGCACCAATATGAGAATGGGGAAGATAATTCTAGTTTTGGTAACGTATTTGGGTTCTTTTTCTGAATAAAATAAAAAGATAGTATCTCAGCATAATCCTTAGTTTGTTCTCAGAAAAGCTAGTAGATCCAACTGAAGGACGAAAGGAGATCAACTTTACAATTAAATATGTAGTTTTCTTTTGATGAAGTTAATAATGTAGTTCTCTTCTTTCCTTTATTTGCTTTATTTCATGCCACTTATACATGCTATTGTTGGAAAGTAACACTTTCTTCTCTAGTTGATTTAGTTGGCCTAAATTAGCCTAGATTACCAAATTAAGGGATTTATCTTTTTTGTTTAGTCATTCATCTTATTCATTATCAGTCTTTGATTCAGAAGCAATGAAATTAATTACCATGATGTTAGTGGGGGGTGCTTATGTATAGGTAAAAATAAAAGATGTGTTCTGTTTGTTTGCACATCTCATAGCCACCTCAAACGAGATTTTTATTTCGGAAAACTTGCTGACTTTAAGTTTACAAACATATTGCTTTTCCATATGTTAATTCTTGTACTAAAACACTTTAAAGTCCAAGAGAGTGGTCTCTCCACTCCAGGGAAAATACCTTATTTAAGGCGACTTAAAGCAGGATACTGGTCTCTAGTATTAAGGTTGACTAGAAAAAATTTAAATAGCTTCCAGGTGGCATTAGCTATATCTAGACTGGGTCATGGGCTGCCAACGCGTAGATGAACAACTTCTATAATGAAAAGATATTAAGATGAAAAAGAATGAGATCTAATAGTGGGTTTTAGGTAGTTGTTTATCACGATGAACAGATGCAGAAAAGCTACAGAAGAAGGGAAGATAAACTTCCTGAAATAATCATGTGAATCTGAGAAAGATCGCACCAGTTTGAATTGATGTTAAGTTGGACGTTAGGTATATCTGATAAGGATTACATATGGTGTTTATCAAGGTAAATGAAGGATGCGATTGAGAGTAGGTTCAGGTGTCTATATGCATACAAGTATCATCTTCCACTTCCTTCCGAAAACTAAAAAGGTCTTTACTTGTATCAAGGTCATATTGCAAGCATAAACACCAGCTGTCACCTCCTTCAACTATCAATTAGTTTTATTGACTGAGAAGTTCTAGTTTATACAGGAAACCTCCAACTACGACAGTGTCAAATCAGAAGTGTTTTCTTTTGATTATTTGAACAATGTTTACTGCTTTTGTGTTCTAAATTACATCTCAGTTGTGCGTGCAGGTCCTTTTATTGTTTCATGTCCACGGTACCATGCCACGTGCAGGTTGTAATAAGTCTGTTACAATACCAACATTTAAAAGTACTGCATCAATCAGTGGCAAAAGGTCTGAAATTACCTCAAAAGATAGCCACATAAAAGCTAAGTAAATCTTTTGAATGTGAGACTCTGAGAGTGCCTAGAAGATCTTCCTTTCTTTTCCTCTTATCAGTGAGGGGTTTTTATGTTTCAGTGTCTTGTGGGATCTAAAATGGGTTTTTACCTTCATGAAATTCAGTGATTCTCATTTCCTTTGATCTACTGGTAAATTTTGAGTTTGAACCATTCTCATTCCTCACTAGATGCTCTCTCTGAATGATCACAACTACAGCTCAGCCCCAAACAAGTTGAAGGTCCGCAATTACTCACTGATCATGTTTGCTCATCTAAGTGTATCCTAAGCCAATATTATGCAAATGATTATTCGATACATTTTCATAAACATCTAATGCTTGCAAATTTATTCTCTCTGTACAATTGGTTGCTAGGAAGTGTTAATTAACATGTATTCTCTTTATTATGCAGGTACTTCTATATTGTAGGTCATCTATACCACCACAGCATCAATGGCCTGCTACCCAAAAGCTCTTCACTTTGGACGTAGTTTACCTTCATGACAAACCTGGACCTGACAATTGCCCTCAAAAGGTGTATGATGCCCTTGTCGAAGCCCTGGAACATGTCAGTGAATACGAGGGTTACATATTTGAGAGTGGTCAGGGGCTTACTCGTGTCCTATTCCGTCATATGTGTACACTTCTTTCCCACCCTCAGCAACGTTGCGTGCAAGATGACCTTGACATTCCCAAGTCCCTTACAAAGAAGTCAGCTACCTCTGACTCGGCACCAACTGATGAAAATGCTGTTGTTGTCTCTAGCCAATGATATCATAAACAGTTGACAAATCAAACCAACTCTCTATAGTTGTTCTGTTTCTCATCCTTCTTGTTTTCGTGTTCTATGGGGACGGAGACTAATGTGGATAGGTAATCTGGTCGGTATGTCACCCCCTACCCGCACCCCACCCCTACCCTCTTTCTTTCCACCTCCGTCTTTTTTCCTGTATAGTAATCACTTTGTTGTGAAGTTTCATGTCAGTGTAAGAACACAAATGGATCAGTGTTGATGAGCTCTCTTCTTTTTTTCCATTGCAAAATCATCTGATCTACTGTTCTTTCAAGGCCTTTAATCCTTTTTGAAGTTTCTTGTGGTTGAAGTATCTAAGGTTACATAATTTTAGAAAACGGGACCCATGCTATAGATAACGGTGTTCAAATAACGTGCCCTTGTGACATTTCTACTATAATAGAAGAGGCTTGTTTCAACATGTCTGTTTCACAAGTCTAGGGGTATTTTAGTCTTTTCAATTCTAAATTGTTGCTACGTGTCTTCTTGCTGTGTTTTCAATTTAGACGTTCCTTGTCTTCATCGTTTATCTCAGTGCACATCAAAGGTCTTCTCCTTTCTCTACCATTCTATCCAGGTAAGGATCCTTCATGTTTTCTTCAATTTTTTGTGTCATCTTTATATCCCTAAAAATTGAATTTTGGAAATGTTTCTCCATTTTATCTTCCTTTGACCAAATTTGATCTGGGTGAGTTAATATTTTCTTCTTTTTTCACTTGGGTTTGTTATTGATGTTCGATTTCCTATTGCTTTGAAAGCCCCAATAATTTAAATCGTTGTACTTTCAATTTTCGTTGGGTGAATTTGTTTGCCTTGTTCTTTTTGGATTGTGAGGATACTGTTCCTCAGTTATTCCTATTTCAGATTTTTGTTTTGTTTTCTTGCATGCAGTAATTTGATAAAATAATTTTGATTTTTTGGAATTTCTCCAACTGTCACTTTTGACTATAGCTTTGCTCTGAATGTACAAAATTTTCTGAAGTTATTGGCTGATATGGTTTTCTATATCTTTGCTTCGATCTTTTTATTTGCTTAGTAGATACTAATAATTTACAGGCTCAAATTTTCTTTTATTCTTCGGTCTTTTTTTTATTCTGATTGAGCTGGATTAGAATGGCTGAGAATACATCTCAAAATGTTGATTTTTTGAGTTTCTGAATTGTCGCTTTTGGCTATGGCTTTGCTCCGAATCTACAAAATTTTCTATGACATTTTTGTTATTTATGTTTTGCATTAACATTAATTCTTTGTTACTTATGTTTTGCATTAGCATTAATAATGATAACTAGGTAGCTGAATTTGAAATCAAGTTGTTAGATATTTATCTCCCGTCAATAAACATCTCATCCCGATGTCTTCAAACTTGTCTTTTATTTCGATAATTTTTTGTTGTTGATGATTTCAAGCTTCAATATTTGTTTCGTTGTCTCGCTTTTTCTATGTGGGTTTAGCATAAAGTTTCTTCCTATTATTGCATCGACGTTTTGAAATTATTTTCATTTTGTAGCGTGAAGTTAAGAATCTCCAGCCACATCTACTAGAATTAGTTATATTCTTCTACTTCATGTCATTCTTCCTCTGTTAATGATGTGCTTATGTTTCTGCATTTAAGGTAAGATAAAGGGC
>NC_028648.1:80836057-80863101 GCF_001406875.1 Solanum pennellii | reverse complement strand
GGGGTGACAGGAAGAGAAGACTTAAACGTAGTAATAATTGCAGAAAGCATATGCAAAAGATAGAAACTTTCTTGAACTTCTTCTCCATTGACTACTACTTTTTTTTTACAGCACAACAAAGAACAGCTTTTCTTTGTGTTTTTTCTTCAAGATTTGCTTTGTAAAGCTTATATTTTTGCTTAATTCAAAGTAAAGTTTTAATCTTTGGTTCAAACTCTGCTCTTTCTTTCACAGCCTATAAAGATTGGTGCTTGCTTAAAGGTACTTAACTTACTCAGCTCTTGTTCTTGTTTTTTTCTGTTTTTGTTTTCAGATTCTGTCATTTACTGTTATTTGTTTCGTCTATTGAGAATGGTGTTTTGTCTTTAGATATGGTGGGTTTGTCTTTTCTGATTTGACTTGACATATGGAAGCAAAAAAGTGTTAACTTTTTTCTTGGAAAAATTTGTTCTTGATGGATTTTGTGAATTTGAGGATGTGGGGTTCTTTTCTTTTTGGGTGGAGAAGGGAGTTGCTAATTGTTTGTTTTTTGTAATACATGTGGTGAAATAGAAGGGGGCATAGTTGATTTTGCATATGGTCTCTCGACTAACAGTTATTATGTCAGAAAGTTACTCTTTTTCTTTTCAAAGAAAATTGGAGTCAAGAAGGAAGACTTTATGAGATAATAGCGATTAGTTGAGTGACCATGTTAGAAATGAAACCATAAGGGGCAATGGAAAGAAGAATGAACTTGAATTTATGTGAGTTTGGTTAAGTTTTAGGAATTACAATAATTGAGAAGGAGATTTGAATAAGTACACAGTCAGTGTTTTTGGTACAACAACCTTTGTTGTTTCATTTGTTGGAGTTTCTTTTGAAGAACTTGTGTCTGTCTCCTTAATAAGTTACTGAAAGTTTTTTGTAATAGTTCATTACTCACTTGATGTATTTTGAGAAAATGGGGGAATTACATAGCAGGTTTGTTATATTCTTGTGGTTATCTAGACATAACCAATAGATATTCAAAAAATTGTTGGCGAAAATATCTGGTCTTTGTTAAAGAAAAGGACCGGTTTGTCGATTGTCTGAAAGTTGCAGATCTATTCTTCCTTTGGATGGTTGACATTATTGGTGGTAGCTGAAATATTTGCTATTGGAATTCAAATAATCATTCGCTCATATATATCATCCTGTCGTCAAACGATTACGTAGCATACCATTTTTAGTTTGCTTTTTGTTGGCTCTAATCTACCTTCATTCACTTACCTTCAATTCCATTCTCTTTTGATTGCTAAGAAGTAGAAGGGTTAAACAACCTTTTTACATCTAGGCTCATTGAAGCTCAATTCGTTGTATATTCAGGAACATGCCCTCATTTTGTGATTGTTTAGTAGACTAAAAGAAGCTACCATCTAAGAGGTTATATCATATAAAAATATATACATCTTGAACCTCGCTTCTGCATGTCTTACTTCTCTAAATTTGTTTCAACTGATTAACATTCTCTAAGGTCGCATTTCATAGTCCTCCTTGCAGACTTTACTAACTGAAAACGTTCCATCTCTATCCTGTTTCCATCATATATTTTATGGTATATAATAATTTTTTAAAATTCTTCAACACTTGCGTTAGCTCAAAATCTACCCACCTCCCAGTCAATCAGCTATCTTCAGACTTGTATATCTCACTTTGGTTATATCTAAACTCGACCACTATAATGTTGGATGCCATATACATTGAACAAATCTGATAAAGCCTGTATCAAATTCCTTTCCCAGCTCACGAGTCTTTCCGGAAATGAATTTACAAAATAATAATATATGATTTATTGTTCTCAATACAAAGAAGCTTTTATCGATGATCTTTTGAGTTTTCAGATATTGATCCGACAGTAACTTTGTGATGGTAATATCAACAACAACTAGATGAAAGTGTCCATATATAAAGTAATTTGAGTCACTTTTGTTTAGAGATATGATAGCAGGCAGAAGTTTGGAAAGTCTATCATTCATCACTTTAGGAACAATTTTCTAGGAAACATTATTGAGGCTGATAGGTCTGAACTCAGGAAAAGATTGAGGTGAGTCAACTTTAGGTATTACAACTAGGCAAGTACTGGTTAAAAACATAGGCATCTGCTTTCCATTGAACACAATCTTCAGTAATTAAACCATATCAGCGCCAATAATGTCCCAGAACAAGGTGTTGAAACCATCAGGGCCAACAATATTGTCGCTTCCTTTACTGAAAAGATCTTGACAGGAATACCCTGTAGCTTGTCATATGTTATCGTCCCCTTCAATCCACTGATCATTCACATTGACTCTATGGATATGTAATATCTTCCTTATTCCTCTAACTTGCTGTGAAAGAACATGATATTTCCATCCCCCTCAAGTTGCCATTTAAAGTTGACTTTTTGTTTCTGTTTTTGTTTCCAGAAACTACCAACCATTTTGTGATGAATTATTAACTCTGCTTTAGCCTTGTTTAGGACCATTCTATCCTTTTGTTTGAGAGGGTTAATATAATTAGCTTTGTATTGATTTACTTTCTCCTCCAGAGCCTGTTAAAAGATAGCAATTTTAGGTTAATGTTGTTGTTTTACTTGGCGTTTGCTATAATGATGCTTATAACGTTAATGCATTTTATAGGTATGCGAGTAAAATTTTGTTAATAATTTGTTTAATCTAACCACACACATTTTGATTCTATAGTTTTTTAGAGGTAGATGTAGTGTACACATAACATTGTTTTTTGAAAGTATATTTTGTTAGATTGCTTTTTGGTATGATAAAAAGAAAAAGAAAAACTAGCAAGTTCTAATGGATTAGAGGTTATTATACATTAGAATAAACTAAGTTACTTACCTCATGAAATCTATCTGATTTACTTGATTCAAATTTATTCAAAAACACATAACAAAATTTTTTTCATCATTAGAATTAGTGATGTTATGCTTGTGTAAATTCATGTGGAATAGAAAGAGAAGTTAAAAGACACTCTTTTATCAAGGACATGACTCTGTTAAACACATCAGCCTTTTTTATTATTGGAGTTGCGATAGATATGCAATGCTGATGTAGAACATAGTGTCTAAAATACAAATACAATGGCTCTCCCTTTATCTCTTTTTCTTTCTACATTTAAGTCGTTCCTGCTTGAGAAACTACCACTTGAAATATTCAACGTCTTGATTAGATATTATTTAAGGGTGACTATTATTTCAAAATTTATGTTGGTATGCTCTGCCCTTACAAATGATACCTCCAAAGTCTCTATGTGAATCTTTGCTACTCCCATGCAAAGTGGCAGCTTGGAGATTGTTGTGTACTTCCAGTTGCTGAATCTAAGAACATTGTGCGAAAGAGTATTCAAATCTCACCTCCCTGTGGGCCAATGGAACAGGATAGGCAACTAACCAAGGCATCTTAGAAAACTAATAGGAGCTCAACTTTTTTGCAAGTTGCTGTAATTTCAAAGACAAGGACAGAAGTTGATATTTTATGGCAGGATGGAAGCGTGAGTTTTTAAGCTAATTTTCTGTCATTTTGAGATTACGAAATTTGGCATTTGGTGAACTGAGCGGTGATTTATTACACTCCAAATTTTGTGAAGCTCTCAAATATTATCTTATTGTACATTTTTTGTCAACTTAGTTATTAGTTGAGGGTAGAATTCATTACATCGTGTCTAACTACAACTGCATTTTTCCTCTTATTGCACAGGTAATTTTTATCTGAAGCTGCCCAACTCTGAAAAGCAGCCAAAACGATTATATTTACAATATCTAACGATTTCTATATATCTATGTTTCTCCATATGTACATTTAGCCGGCTCATACATTTCTATATATTTAGATCGAACTAACAAAAATCTTCCAACGTTGGGCCCGTGCTTGCACGGGCCACCTCTATCTAGTTCTTACAGATGAATTATGATATGTTTAGATGCTTTGTTTTCGCAATATGACTTTGATTAATGAGTTCCCTTCAATTTATTCGAGGGAAAAATCCCAATGTATAGAGGACTTGCTGCTTTCAAATATAATCAAAGATGATAAGTTGTGCTTTTTCAGCTGTATTTACAGAGCACCAATTTACAAACATTACGTGAATCCTGATAATCAATAATAGTATACTAGGATCAAATTGCAATTTACAAATAGGACACGAAATGACACTGATAACAGCAATTATTATTATTACCAGCATCAAAGTGAGGAACTGCACATTCCATGGCGTTTTACGCACTAAAGCCCCTGTGGAGGGAACTCCAAATATTGGAGGGGATGCTAGGACAAGCTTGTGCTGATGCCTCCACCATCTGCTCCATCTGAATTCCAGCATTGCAGATATTGGCGATGGAGCGCATGTGTTTCATTCCATATTGGGATAACGATCCACAGTGTGACTCAAATGTTCTTACCTGCAGATATGATAGAAGTTGCAAAAAGACGATTGTCAAACTACGATGATGAACCAAATCTCAAACAATTAAAGAGTTCTATGAGATGCTTACAAAAGATTTAAGGCAGGCCCAATCATCAACAAGAGGCTGACCAGCAGATCGAACATGCTTCAGCACCTCAGGACCTTTTTGAATTCCAAACAGAAGCTTACCAACAAGGGCAACGCGTTCATCTAGGTGCATTCTGTGTGACATAGCTTCAGTGAATTGTTTCTGAGCTTCAACTTTCCGAGCAGAGCCTTCAGGAGCCTTGCGGAACTGCCAGCATCGAGGAAGAATAGAAAATCAATAAGAAAGCATTTCACATCAGAGCACAAGCCAATTAATACATAAACACATAAAGACACACAAATTACAACATGTGACTTGCTAAAAATAACTCGTGCAGCTTAGCACAGGTTACCCGCCTGTTTAGCATCGCTACCATAAATAAATGTAATGATAGTGTCTTTTTGGAAACCAGCTATACCACATTAATATGGTTATGAAACCATCAATGGTGTCAAGATGGTGCAAAGATATTGTTTAAAGAGGACATGCTGTTAACTAATATGTTCTTTAAGATTCAACAGCTTTATTTCCTGCTGATTTGTTATGTAGTATTTGATATTTTTGCTTCTTATGTTTAGTGCAAACTCAGGAAAGGGGGCGTTTGTTGGGGCATACCTTGTCCCAGAAATGTAAAAGATCTGCATCACGCTGGTTGACAGCCTTTGATGATGCCAACAAGGAATTGTCATCAACATAAGTGTAGTTATCATTTGCAGGATTTGTACCCATAAACCTGAATAGAGACTCCATACTCAGTTGTAGATCACCAAATTGCATGACATGGGAACCATAGGCAGTATTTCCATTAGCAGTTCTCTTTTTGACCTGCAAAAAAACAGCAGTAGAGATGCAAAATACACAATTGTGTCATCATAATAAAGGATAGAGAGAAACTATATCATTGGATCGGTACTTGTGAAACCCTTGTTCTTTTCCCTTTTAAGTACACCAATACATTTGCTTTAGCATTCTAAATTCCTTATTTTGTTATCATTTTACTTTCTAACTACCACATCAGCTAGATAACCTAATTCTCAATGTCCAAAAGTACTTACCAAGTGATACTGCTGCCTCAAATTTTCAGTCCGCAAGTTGTGCATTTCACTGCTCAGCAATAGAGACACAAAATGGTTCAGCAACAACGTATAGGGCTAGTGTGAACATTTATAAGCTGAACCATAATTCTTTAAACGTAAATCCAGATCAGACTGTAAAATCCAAATTTGAAAAGGACAAGTAACAGAAACAGAAATTCACATATATCAAGTCCCTCGTTGCATTGGCAAGTCACGTGCATGTATCTTTGTTTGCAATTGGCACATTCTTTGGCATGGAATATTAAAATAATTCAGTAATTTCAGGCAAAGCCAGAAAAAAAAAGGACAAGAACTTCAGTCATTTAACTACAAAATAAGTAAAACTCAAAACCATCCCGCTTAATTATATAAAATGGCTAGCAAAGTTCAAAAGCTGCAGGTACCTGTCCTCCATCCAGGAAACAGCATACAAATCACCCAAGCAGGTCTCATATTCAGGAGGAGGACTAGGATATTCTCCAGGACAATAGGTTCCCCAGCTGCTCTCTTCAGCATTTGAAGCTGTTGTGGCATAAATATTTAGACCATTAGGAAGAAGTCCCTCAAATATACTTCCAGACTCACAAGCTTCAATGTACAATACCTGGAAATAGTAAGCAAAAGAAGAAACAATTAAAAAATTAAGGGAAAATACGAAAGTGGCTTCACAAATATTTAAAAGATAATTGAATATAACAGCTCACCAAGCTTTTATATGTCCCAGCGGCATGCTTCTTTTTCAACACATCAATTAGATCATCGGCATATAGATAAGGATTGGTAGGCATCCCTAGTACACATGACAGTATAGTAGTTATAAACATAGCAATGATATAAGTTATCCAACCTATAATTCAATAAATCACGTTTATGAAAATATAATTGACTGACAGCAAACATGCAGAATTAAAAGGACATTCTAGTGGTCTTAAATGTTCCTTAAAACGTTTTTGAGGCTACAAAACTTATGAAACATGTCGTCTTAAACATGTCATAGCCTTCCTGCGACTATAAAATTTTCTCATTAAGTAAATAATGTGTCATTATGTTTGGAACTGGCTAAGAAGAATGTCATGCCAAAGTGGAATGAAGGAAGTATCTGTTAAAATTCACTTCCAAGAAAACATCACTTTCTTATTGATCCACACAATATAGAACTACAGACATAGGTACTCAATTCAAAGCTTGATGCCTGAATGTGAAAGTGGTTCATGCACAGATACTACAAAGAGACAAGATAGATAGAGAATATGTTGAGTCCTTTGCTGGCGATATATTCACCACAGACATTTATATTACAAAAAATCAGACATGTGATTGTCAATCAGGATGAAAGAGGAAAGGTTAAGCTGTGATATTGTATCCATGAGTATAAAGTGTTCTTTTTGTTTTCTGAGAGGGAGAGGTTGGATTAGGAGACCATTACCATGATTTCTATTGGTGAACTAATTGTCATGCTGAACTCAAAAACAAACAGAATGTTAAAAGGTATAAGCAGATTCAGAATTAAAGATTATTTGCTTGCCTAACTAGAAACAGAATGAATTGGTATCATCTATTTCTCAAATAGTAGAAAGCAGTGAGACTATGGTCATTAATATTCAATACACATGAAATTCTCGAGTTGCAGACTCAGATGCAAGCTTTCAAAATTTTCATGACGAAATTAGTATGAAAGCACAAGTTATAGAAAGCAAAGCAACAACCAAAAGAGGCATACATAAGCTACTTACCAAGCACCCCAGGGCCACCATGATCACTATAGAATATGAATATATGATCATTTGGACCACTATTCACCACCTTTCCGCTACCTCCAGTAAGAGCAGTTTTGTTACCAAGGAGAACAGCTAAAAAGTTGTGCACATTAACATCATCTCCCGTGTAATCCTGACTCGAGATATAGCACATGAGACGGGAGTATAGTTTAGGTATATATTAAATGACGATGAAAAACACCAACCTTAGGAACTCCTTCGTAAACATCCTCACCGGCAGGACTATTAATAATAACTCCTGGTCTTGGGTTCTCTTCATGGTGAGCAATGTCATCATACATGAAGACAATAATATTTTCATCTTTGAGACCACCTTTTCTCAATAGCTGATATGCATGGCATACATCAGCCTGATACAGAAGTCAAGGTCGACAAGGCTTATCAGTAAATGTATGAGAAAAGAAATACTATAAAGATACTCCCCAATAGTTACAGTTAAGAGCCGGTTTATTCCATTCTCTAGTCCCAAATCTAATCTATCAAAAGAAGGAAACTGTTGTCTTGACAAAACTTTTTACTAACTGATCCGTTTTTAACTGGCTGGTTGTCTTAATGGGATGCGTTCCACAAACTTGGAAAGCTGCCACCATAGAGGGAGTGGTACATACAACTTCACCTTCCAAATGCTCCTCATATAAAGTTTTATCTTCCAAGTTCTCTGTCAAGTTTGTTTTTTCGGAAAAGGGTCAAATTGTCCCGGGAACTATGTGAAATAGATCACTTATATCCTTCGTTACATTTTGGGATCAAAAATGCCCGTGAACTATGTGAAATAGATCACTTATACACGTCGTTACATTTTGGGATAAAAAATGTCCCTGATGTTATCCTAAGAGACTACATATACCCTCAAGAGTTAACACCCCATGTTTCATTGACTTGGCAAGCCACGTGGGACTAATCCTTCCACCTAAGCATCGCCAACTAGAATTCACTACAAAAAAGTACTAGACCTTTAGCAACGACAATAGTCGCCACAATAGCCCAAAAAATCGTCACTAAAAATTTTTAACATTAAATTTTAATTTTGTGTTTTTTTTCTTTATTCTTTTTTTTTATTGNGAAGTCAAGGTCGACAAGGCTTATCAGTAAATGTATGAGAAAAGAAATACTATAAAGATACTCCTTAATAGTTACAGTTAAGAGCCGGTTTATTCCATTCTCTAGTCCCAAATCTAATCTATCAAAAGAAGGAAACTGTTGTCTTGACAAAACTTTTTATTAACCGATTCGTTTTTAACTGGCTGGTTGTCTTAATGGGATGCATTCTACAAACTTGGAAAGCTGCCACCATAGATTTTAAGAGTAATTTTTGAAAATGTTATCTTCAAATATCAGTTTGGCCATGAAATTTGATCAAAATCTGAGCTTCAATATTTTCAAGTTCCCAAGAATTGGCTCAGACCAGTTTTGGCGGGTTTGGGACTTCCCCTCACAAATTTCAATTTTTTTCCAAGTAAAATGCATGTCCAAACACAACTTCAAATTCCAAAAGCTCAATGATTCAAGTTTCAACTTCATAATCTATGGCCAAACAGCAGCTAATAATGATGAAAGTCTTTGTTTATAACCTTTAATTCTAACAAGTACTACATAACCAAAGTCCAAATTCCAATAAAAGTGCACTATAACCCTTTACGGAATCATCCAAGTGCAGTATTTTCTAGCACACTAGCTCATTCAACCAAACAAAGAATAAATTATGCAAGCAGCTCAATTTTCATTTTATCTCTTATACATAACATCAACATAGATTTACTGAAAATTTTCCTCCTTCATTTCACCAAAAACAGCAATAAATACAATTATCCAAGTGCAGTGTTTCCTACTTCACTAACTGATTCAATCAAACAAAGAATAGATTATCCAAGCAGCTCAATGTTCATTTATCTCTTAAACATAACATCAACATAGATTAACTGAAAATTTTTCTTCCTATTTTCACCAAAACCAGCAATAAAGACAACATCCAAGTGCAATGTATCCTAGCTCAATATATCATTCAACCAAACAAACAATACATTATGCAATCAGCTCAATTTTGATTTATCTCTTAAACATAACATCTAACATACATTTACAGAAATTCCCTTCGTATTTTCACTAAAAACAGCAATCATCTATAAAAACACAATTATTCAAGTGCAGTGTTGTCTAGCTCACTTTGTCCTTCAACCAACCAAAGAACACATTACGCAAGCAGCTCAAATTTTCCATTCATCTCTTAAACATAACATCAATACACATTTACTGAAAACTATCCTTCATATTTTCACCATAAACAGCAATCATCTAATACCTACTATTCAAAATAAAGACAATTTCTAGATATTACAAAAAACAAAACGAACGAGATCGGAAGAAAAACACGAACTCACACTAATTCAACAAATTCAAAATCAAACAATAGCATATCCAATACGCATAATATACGAAATAACTACCTGATGTCTATAATTCCAATAACCATTTGATCCGGCAAGAAGGACGGCCCATCTGGTTCCAACAGAGTCATCTGCGTCATCGAAGAATCTCGAAGCTTCCGACGGAAGTTTCAAAACATTACGTCCTTCGACGGCGGCAAGTACGGCGATTCCGACGAGGATGAAAACTCCGGCGACGTGAACCATTATTATCGGGATTTGCAATAATGTAGTAAAGTTTAGTTTCTGCCATGGATATTATATAATACAGAAAATATCTATAGAGATATGACGTGGACGGCTGAGATTAAAAGTATCCCTTCGTGCTATCTTACGCCGTATGCCTATTTTTATTCTTTGAAGTCAAGGGGAAGTGGTTGATACATAAAGACAAAGTAATCGTATTAAAATTTAATTAATTTAGATTTGTGTTATCGTATTTTAATTCTCTTTATATTCTATTTAAATGGTTGTTACATTATCTTTTTATGTTATATTGTATGATATAATTTTAACGAAATAATGATTTTTGTCGTTATATAATATCACACATAAGTAATTTAAATTTATACCTATAAAAAAAGTAGGAGATAAGATAAAGTTATGATTAAAAAATAAAATGTAACTATGAAATAATAAGTAAATATAAAACGAGAGGAGAAAAAAAAAGAAAATATTACGATCATAATCGTCATTAATAATAAATTTAATTATATACTATAGTAAATATTTTTAGATAATCAAAATAAATATCTATATTTAATGATACGATACAATAAGCAATAACCATCCAAAACAACTTATCCAAGTAAATACGAGACTTGACAAACTTGTTTCACGTGTTTGGTGATATATATGTTAAATAATCTTTTGATTATATACTCAATTTATTTGTGTTTATTTTGAATTTGTTAAAAGTGAATACTTTTAGCTTTTATTGATATTTTAACATTAAGTGTATTAAATTTAATAAAAAATATGAAAATGAAGATTCACATAACTCTGATAAAGTTATTCAACTCAATTCAATTTTTTTACAGATAAAAAGTTATTAAAAGTACCTCGAAAATAATAGATGATTGGTTAGATTTGTTTTAGTTCTATTGATTTGGGAGGTTTTCATAATTTTTGTTACAAATTTGAAACTAAAATATTATAGGTTTATAATTCATACACTAAAATTAGGATTATAATTTAAATAAATTATTTCACCATCTATATTAAAAAAAATATTATGAACTATAATCCTTATTTTAGTACTAATTTTGATTATTATCTTCAATCAAATAGAACATAATTTGATTTTAAAATTTAAATCAGAATAACTCATCTAATTTTTTGAACAATATGATTCTCGAGATTAAAAAAGAATCTAAATGGATAATGAACATAATAAAGGTGGTAATTCAATATTGTGTACCCTATGTTAACTTCAAACTATTGTAGTCCTTTTTTGATAATATAATACTCAACATCTTGTATATTCACAAGAAAGTTCAAAGTTTGGATTAATGTATAGTACAAATTTGTAGCATCTATAATATATAACAAATGATGTCATGTGAATTGATTAATTGATGATGATATGTTTAAATTTATTATCAAACTTTTGAGAAATTATTTGAATACGTTGATTGATTAATTAATGATAAAATATCTAAATTTGTTATTAAATTTTTTATATAAGCTACGTGACTTATCAGATTCGTATGAGCTATTGTAGAATAAGTAAAAAAGTTTTCTTTACAATTTAAAATAATTGAAGAAGTATATTATGTTACTTACGCTTAAAACATAAATGAAAAAGTGAAATAAAATATCGTATTAAGGAATATAAATATTGAAAATCTTAAAAAACTCGTAGATTCTCAATTTTAAAAAAATATATGTCAAGATAACTAAAGTAAGTCCACTACATAGGGTTCGAGTCATTAAATATGAACCGATACCATAGACGTTCCGATAGCAAAAGAGATAAAAGATACAATCTTACGAAATTAAAATAAGACAAACAAACTAAATTATCGGGGATAGGATATTTTAATAATCCTAATAAATAAATACTCTCTTATTGGATGTTCTACATTTCTATCTGTTCTATCTATCCAAGAAAAAGATTACACTTTTTTGCCCCTTCCATTTTCACACAGTCGTTTGATCTTTTGCCGACTCTTCCATTGTTTTTTTTCTCAACTGTAATCTCTTTCTTCATATTATTGTTCTTACCAACAAGGCCTGTTACATGATCACAGAAAAATATAATAGTAATTTTGTGAAATTATACATCTTTTTTGCTTCTGTGTGCTTCAGAAATCTCTTGATTTCTATGTAAAGATTGTGTTTTGGGTATTTGGGTCGGTAGAATTCTTGTTTTTTTTTGGTGGGGTTTGCTTGGTTTTCTTCCATTTTGATTGGTTTTGTTGAAAAGTTCAGAAATTTGATGTAATTGGACGGATTTCTTTGAATTTTGGAAGTTGAATGTTTGGTAAAGTTTCGTTTTTTTGGTTTAATTTAATGAATGTTGGAGATTGGGTGAACCTGTTGAGAAGCTATTGAAGGGAAGAAATGAAGAGAGGAAAGGGTGAAGAGAAGTTGATGGGACCTATGTTTCCAAGGCTTCATGTTAATGATACAGAAAAGGGTGGTCCAAGAGCACCTCCAAGAAACAAAATGGCTCTTTATGAGCAGCTCAGTATTCCTTCTCGGAGATTCAAATATCGGATTTCGAATAATCGCAACAATGCAGATATTCAGGTATTCAAACTTAAGTTTATCCCTTTTGCTGTGTGTATATGAGTAATATGTGTGAGCTGATACATTAATTCTTAGCTTTGAATGTATGATATTCCTTTTTGCTGAGTGTACATGAGTAACATATGTGAGCTGATTCATTAATTTGGCCAATAGAGTTGGACATTAGCTTTGAATGTTATGGTTTACTGTTATGATTGGTAGCTTTTGATTTTTTTAAGTCTGTTGTTAGACCTGTTTAAGATAAAAAGAGTTCATTTTTATCCTTATGAATTCTTAGTTTTGTTTTCACCCAAAAAAACAAAAACACTCTTATAGGATAGGATTGTTGTTTCTCTCACAGGAATTGGGTTTAATTGCAATGAGTTGCTGAAGAATTATAACGGAATCAATAGTCTTAAGTTTGTGATATTGCTCAGAATCTTCTCGATTAACCATTGTGTGCCAGCATTGTTGAGATAATCAGTAGATGATATGCACACACTTCGCTAACCTCCTTTGTTTTGTTTTATTCGGGAAAAGGTTGGGGTGGCTTGACACCACTTCCATTGACATGTTTTGCATACCAATTAGGAAGTTAAGTATTACCTTGAAATTCTTAAGTTCTTCACCTTAATGTTCCAGCAGGATGTTATTAACTAATATATGTGATTGTCCTTCTCTTAAAGGTCTGTTGATGAGAATTTGAATTACCTCATTAAATTAAGTAAATGGTTTTGTCATTTCCTTGCTTTCTTTTTTCTGATGTTTTTCTTGGAAACTAAAGATACTGTACTAGTAGCAAACGGACCGTTACATAAAAAGAGGTTTCATGATGTTATCTGTTTCACTCCGGATTTGATTTATATTTTTTGTGCATGGTGATTATGAATCTTGTAGATGTTTGATTGTATGGCCTAACTGATTTAAGCAATTAAATTTTGCAGGTAAATGGACGTGAAAATGATGATTTTTTCTCAGTACAACTTCCTCCATCAAGACATCCTGCTGAAAATCCACATTCCTGCAGTTCAAATTCAAAAACTCCTTTGCTGCCAGTTGAGTCTAACAAGAAAACAGAAGAGGATGACTTTAGAGTTCCTATATTTGTTAAATCCAAGGCGGGCCAAGGAAATGGAAAGCTTTATAGTACTCTGGATGGTAGAAAGCTCTCTGCCTCTACTGCAGTACTTTCGGGGCATTCTAGAAAAGACTTGAATGATGAGAACTTCAAACAGATTGCCTTAGGCAGAGAGATTTCGTGCAACTCTACCTCAATTCCATCAATGGATAAGCTAGATGTTGTTCTGAAGAAAGCTGATGTACGATTGCAATATGAACCGAGAAATGACCCTGATAATACTTTAGGCATATTGTGTAAGAATGATCTGCTACAACCGGAATGCAGAGTTGATCCTCAAGTTGGTGGCATTATGCTATCTGAACCTGTTAGGGTTGTCGATAATGGTGATTCTTCTCTTCTTGTGAAGGATGTTGCATCAAAAGAGCATATAATTCCTAATAATAATCACAGTAATGATAAGGAATCAAAGGAAGACAAGGCATCTGAATCATTACAAACAAAAATTGTGGACCAGGGTGACGACTTATCAGAGACTTCCATGGTGGAATCTATATCTGGGATGTACATATCTCCTGACGATGTTGTTGCGATAATAGGTCAAAAACATTTCTGGAACGCCAGAAGAGCTATTGCCAAGTAAGTTCAACTGTTTTGTATTGGCTTGGTGAATGATAAATATTTGAGCTTGACATTTGAATTTTATCATCATATGTGAAATATGAGTCTGCAACTCTTTGGTAGTTGGGTGGATGATCTTGTATGTTAGCTTTTGTTTTGAACTTGATTTCCACGTAACTGATGATGTACTTCCAAGTGCTACTCAGATCATCATTTATAGAGAAAGTGACCAGTTGACCTCTATGTGTATCCTCATGGTATTTTATGTAAATGAGGTACGTTCTCCTGGAGTATTTTTGCATGCTGTAACAACATTATCTGTTCTGTGAATGTATGACATGTTCTCTTGAAATATCTGCCTACTTTATCAGTTATGTCACTTGTTATTCATATGATCCTGAAGGATATTTATCAATTGTTAGACATCTGTTCCTACCTACATTTGACATCTGAACTGCAATATGTTTTATAAGAAAGACCTTGTCAGATAATGCATCTTGATAATTTTCGACGTCATGGTCTAGTCTTGCCACTGGGTGCAGTTTGAGTGGCATGTATAGTTATTTAGATGATTACGAGTGATGTGAGCTTTGCTACAACATGAAACTTCCCCCATAAATAGCTTTATTTTAAAAGTTTTTGTAGTCTACTTCATCATTTGCTTTTGTAATGTTAATGGTCTTTATTCAATTAGAGCTTTCTCACCTTATATTAGGGTATTTATTGGTTTTCGTTAGTCTCTGCCGGGGGTCTTTAACAATTTAGACTGAGTGGTTGCTGACTTGATGCAAGTGGATGGAGTACTAGTGTGAAAGGTCTCAACACCTTTGAATGGGATAATGACCCTTTTGAATACTACCTCCTCTTGTCCATTATAAATGACCTCTTAGCTCAAAAGAATTGATCCAAAATAAGTGTCTTCGAGAAATCAAAAAGACATTAATTCAAAAGTATTTATACCATTTTAGTATCACATTTCAATTGAGCAAAAAATATCGGCTTTTCCTTTATAACATTGCTTTTCTAAGATGTATAATTATGTATTTATGGAACCTTTTGCTCACACAATTTTAATCATGCATGATTGCAATTTAGAAGAATATGATTGATTTCCATGTTAAAAGAAACTTCATTTGATTCGTAACAATTGTACAAGCTCATCAACAATTTTAGGTGTCCTTTTATGTTGTAAGGATTGAATAACTCCAAAAAAATTCTAAGTCTAAAATCTTCAAATTCATGGAATTTAGTGATCAACACATTAAACAAATATCAAATCCATCTTGTGTTGCTACTCGACAAAATTCTTCATCAAGATAAATATATGTTCTTTTCATTATCTTACTGAATGAATAGTGGATAACTTCAGTCTCCTAATGGCCATTTTCCTTGATAGTAAGAATTAATTTATAATTTAATCAATGAAGTATGAACTTACAATGTCTTTGGTTATTCAAATAACTGGTTTTTGTCTCTGGATTATGGAAGCTCTGTTACGACTCTTTTAGCTTGTTCTTATGTGATTTAGGGGAACATATCAATTTTTCTAAAGAAGAGTTAATTTCCTTGTGCATCAAACCCTGGATAAGTTATAACAACTTAAAGCTTAGATTCTTATGAAGTTTATGAAAGGGCAGTTCCTAGTCTCTTCGTTAGAACTCATATATTTGTTTCGCTAATTCACTACCAGTAGATACATGTGTATAAAAAAACATAAATATTGAATTAAATTAACAGGAAAACAAGGAGAGATTTGCAAAATTGGTTTTCCTTGCTTGGGCTGGTGACCCTCTCTGTTTTAATAAGTTTACATGAACAAATTGGTTCTGTGGTGGAGAGAGGCAAAGTCTGGTGCTAGCATACTGATGCATTTTAATGACCTCTAAAGCTCTAATTTCAATGTGCATCCTAGAACTACATAAAAGGGTTATGCTGTGATGGAAGCTGTTTCCACCACATATTAGTGCTATAGGAAAGGTCATCCTGTTGACAGCCTTATATTGATTATGATATCGAAGAGATGTTGTGTGTGTCAAATCCGTAGAAAAACGAGAGGCTTTAAATATGGCCTTATCTTTTTGAAGCTCTAGAATTTTTTATCACCTGGTTGGTTGTCTATTTCTGTTTTAGGTTCTCTTTTGTTCAAGTGTCTTGATGGAACCGACTACTTTTTAGATGGGTGAGGATATCCATCCCCCTTTCTTTCGTCAGCATTTGTTGTTGTCTTGTCTCTAGATTGACATAGTGGTACTTTCTCTTTAAAATTGTCTTCAGCAGTGCACTAGTCTATTTTTTTCTCAATGCACTTGAAAGAGCTAACTTCTTTCTATTTGTTATTTGTTTGCCTGACGTTTTCCCTGTTGTCCTGGAACAGCCAGCAAAGAGCGTTTGCAGTTCAAGTTTTTGAGTTGCATCGTCTAATAAAGGTGAGGTGGTTCTAGAGGCTAAATTTCTCATAATATCAGAATGCAATTTTGACTGTAGACTATATAGATGTCATGTTGGACTGGATCGACTCGTTACAGAGACAAGAGGAGTCAGTCAAGTCCTATGATGTAAACATTTTTAGCACTATCGTTGGTGCCGGCCTTTTGAACTAATAAACTTACATATCAGAAAAACACAATTTCGATTTACCTTTTCTCCTATTGATTAAGTAATTCCGCTGAAGCTTTTGTGTAACTATAACAGGTCCAGAGACTCATAGCTAGTTCACAAAGCATGCCTGAAGATAGTGCTTATTTAAGCAAAGCGGTAAAGGATTCATCTCCTAAAAAACTTCCATTGGAGTATATCGCAAGAGATGGTCACAATGTTCCGAAGCAGAGGAAGAATTTTGAGAAGCCAAACACTAGGATGGAATGTTCTGCGGAAAATACAGTAGGCAAACCTGTGAAGGATTCATCTGCTAAAAGACTTCTGTTGGAGTATATTCCTAGAGATGGTCACAATGTTTCAAAGCAGAAGAAGGATTATGAGAAGCCTAACATTAGTATGGAATGTTCGGCTGAAAACACGGTGGGAAAGGGATCCTTCTCTTCTGTGCAAAATAATAGCCAGTCTTCAAGCTACAGTTTGTTTTCAGGTCACCCAATAACAAATGACTCCACCATGGGGGGTCCTTGGAGCTTCAATCAACCCTCAGGGCACCAATGGTTGATCCCAGTCATGACTCCTTCCGAAGGACTAGTATACAAGCCATATCTTGGACCCGGAGTCACGAGTTCAATCTGTGGAGGTTATGGACCCCCAGGATCGACTCCAATAATCGGAAACCATTCAGCTCCATCTTATGGAATTCCTGCTTCTCATCATCAGTATCAAGGGGTCAGAATGCCATTTACACCTCCAGCTGGTCACAACTACTTCCCTTCGTATGGCATACCAGCTATTAATCCAGCAATCTCATCTTCAGCTGTCGATCAATCAAGCCTGTTTGTTGCTCAAGGTTTACAAGGTCAGTTATCAGGAGGAGGAGCTAATTTTTCTGTTCAACGTCAGAACTCGAGTAACATGCCAAGCAATAAGAATGGAACTTCCCCAGAGGTGAAATCTCATTCCTGTAGAGATGCTGAAATGCAGGCCAGCACTGCAAGCAGTCCAAGTGGAACAGCTAACAAAATAACTGTGGATAACGCCACAGAACGAAGAAATGTTCTTCCTCTATTCCCAACTTCACCAGCTACCAAGAACCTGGATATAAGCTCCCAACCTCAAGTACCTAGTCATCATGCTCGAGTCATCAAAGTCGTACCGCGTAATGCAAGGTCTGCCACAGAATCTGCTGCTCGGATTTTTCAGTCTATTCAAGAAGAGAGAAAACAGTATGATTCTGTTGTTAATTAATCATCTATAGACAGTAGTTAGTTATCTAGTCATTTAGGTGACCATTACTTCATTATAATGTGTTTTCTGTATAATTTCTTGTAACCTTTTAGATAACTTGAACTTATTTGGTAAGTGAGTCATTTTGTAAATAACATACTTACCTTATAATTATATCACTATTAAATGTTTTTTTCTGTCTTTATATATCTATGTTGAGGTGAAACTCCTACATATATCAATTTTCAGAGCTGTTAAAGCTTATGTTGCTCGAATTCTTTGAAAGTATCGCAATATTTACTTTAGATCCTACAGCCAACATTTACTAATTTGGATACGCGTTTTATAAGACCTTTTTTAAAAGAAAAAAACGATTTACGTCAAAAAATCTTATCTATCCTATATCACATGTTATTAGTTCACAAAAGAATAATATTTCTTATTTTCCACAAAAAGAATTATCTTGTCTTCTAATAATATCAATTCTAGTCCCTCCCTTTATATAATAGTGTTGGATAAGATATATTTTCCACAAAAAGAATTATCTTGTCTTCTAATAATATCAAATTCATGCTCACATTTTCTTTTTTATTTTTTTTTCGATTCGATATTCGATATCTATATTAGAGTCTGACTATTCTAAATTTACACTGTATAGGACTTCATTCGTAAGGAGAGTGCTCCCGATCAAGAATCTTTCTATACCCAAAGTTTATACTCGAGATCTCTGATTAAAGAATAAGCGACCTCATCCACGATATAATCTATTCTTATTAAATATTTCTAGCGAACATATTTCACTTTTTTTTAATAATTGTATTGCTCGAGTTATTTGAAATGTTAATTTTTTTTTCTTTCAAAAAGTATTTTTCATCAAAATGGAACTTTCAAAAAATATACGGAACTAACTTAGAATATTACACAATATAACATAATATATAATATTATGTGAAATTATAACATGAAAAATATTATAATATGTTAATCTTGTATAATACTATATAAAAATTCAATTTGATTTTTTTTATGACAAGAGAATCCACTATTACTATTTTTTGGACGCGCACAGAGTAAATTTCACTCCATAGTAATAGCTTGTAAATCATTCAAACAAATAAGTCTAAACAAATCTCATAAAATAAACTCGAAAACATCAAAAGTTTCAAACTCAAGACCCCTTGTTCAACCATCCTTACGAGTTATTTTTAACTTTTTTTAATCTTTTTTTTCAAATGGTACTTCCCATCAAATTGAAAGAAGACAAAAAAACTTTTGTCTCATTCAGAGAATTTAATTGTAAATGAAAAGTAGAGGCATTCTACAAATGTGGATAAAACGAGTTAGACTCGATTTATGAACACTTTTGAAATTTTCAAAATATATACAGACCAACTTAAAATATTACACAATATGACATAATATATAATATTATACGGAATTATAACAGGATAAACGCTATAATATGTCAATCTTGTATAATAGTATTTAAAAATTCAATCTAATTTTTTTTTATGACAAGAGAATTCACGATCACTATTTTTTGGACGCACACAGTGTAAGTTTCACCCCATTATAATAGCGTTTCGCAAAGAATATTGCTGTAACTATTGTCGAATTCTCTGAAAATGCACGCTTCAATCTGTAACTATAGTTGGATTCTCTGAAAATGCACGCTTCAAACTCTGATGTGTTGGTTGTAGCATAGTTACAACAACATATTTAAAGTATCTTACACAGATGCGACAACATTATTAGATCTAATGTAAGTATTGCAACACTTTTGAAGAATCTGAGCAACATAAGGTCCAACAACACTGATAAACTGATATATATCTAGGAGTTTCACCTCAAATAAATAACGAAGACATGAAAAATCATTTAATAGTGATATAATTATAAGGTTACTATGATCATTATTAGGAAAAGAAGAATCACCATTATCAAGAACCCTAACAGGTTCACATAGCATGGTGCCACCAACTTGAGAATCAACTCTGCAATATAATGTTGATTCAGGCAAATTTACCTTTCACAGAATTGATGAAGAAAGGGGTATCGATTATCGAACCAAATATTTTATAATAACTTTACCTCGTACCCTACTTTTCTAGTAAATTTATTCTTTTAAGTTGAAATGTGAAATTATATATCAACATAAAATTTTACAATTTAGCCAAAAATATTATATTCATCAAAACAATAGAATACCATACAAACATATCATGAAAATTAAACAACCCTCTAAACAAAGTGCTAATATAGCCTTCTACAAATTCAGTCTTTTCACCATCCATGTTCTCTCTCTTTCAAATTTTGAAACTTACCTCACCTCAATAGCTATGCTGCTGGACTCTGGTGCTGCTTTCTAGTTCTACTCTCTCTTAATGTTGATTTTTGTTGTCTGGGGAAAATCTTGATTATGCTGTGCTGCCTTTAACCCCTGCTGCTGGATTTGTAGTGTAGTTCATGCACTATCCGTTTATCACTTCGACATCCACCCCACACAGCTGAAATCAAGTCTTGTATCATCCTGCAACGACTCAAAGCTTCCAGTCTCTCACTGCCATCGGCCACTACTCGTGAGTCAAAAACTCACCGAAACTCCTCAAGAGGTTTTGAATTTTGGAATTTGATGCGAGCACATTTCAACTCCTTCACACCATCCACCCACCTCAAGTTTGTATACCTGGTCAATCGAGCTGGCTGCTCATCATCATCGTCGTCCACCTTTTTGTCATCCTGTATAGTCTGCGATGCTGGGGCACCTCTTAGACATTGTTCACAAGTACTAAGCGCCTCCTGGCTACGGTAGAATGTTACGTTGGATTGGTCAAGAAAACCTTCTTTTATAACTCCCAACAAGTTCCTTGATGAGGTGATGACTAAACTATCAGGCTGGAATTTTCATTTCACTCAGAAATGCATGGTTTCTGCTCCCCAGTATCCTCTGTTGATTTATCATCAGAACTTTGGTTTTGAAGGCCAGCAGTCTTAACCTCCTGGAGTGACTCCTCGGGAATGATCATCTGTGATGATCCGCCTGTCCGACTAGAAACACTTGCGGGAGAAACAGATCCTATATTTTGAGGACTAATAGAAGCACGTTTCGGCAGTTTGTCGGACTCTACATCAACTGTATGGGTTTCCTGCTTCCTCTTTGAACGCCTTCCTTCAGAAGACATGCAACCTTTGGCATCTTTCTCGGGAGTATGCTGAGTTGTATTTCTAGATTGACGTGGTCTCTTATACCCATCAGGAAAGACATAAGCAGGAATTTCCCTCCTAGGAACATGCGAGATATAGATATCCATGCCCGGTATCCAATAAGAGTACATGTTTACATCTTGCTTAAACTCATCGACTGTTCCACGGATATCAAACCGTTGACCTTCTTGTACTTTGACACCCTTTTGCCTCTGCAAACCCATGAAAAAAGCACAATGCGGGCATGGCTTCGACATGTCCGCAAATTCATTAGGATAAGGATGGCACTGCAACGTCCCATTGGTATCCCGCTCTATCTGCAAAGCATCAACCGAAACTACACATTACATCACTAGAATAAGAAAAAGGACAAGGAAATTAGATCTTTCCCTCCTGGACTTTATCTTTCTGTGCTAACAATTCTCATCAACCTGAGTTAACTAAAACAACTACCGACTTTCACCTTTAGCGTGAGTTGTCGAAGCCGTGATTCCACCCAGCCTTTCCAAGCTAGCAAATCATCATTATCTGCTGCCACGATTTCAACCTGGAGATAGTTTTTGTACGCCTCAAAGAAAAAGTAATGCTCAAAAAGAGAAGGCCACTGTGATTTATTCAACTCCACATCCTGGACAAAGAATAAACTAAAAACATCAGCACTACTTGCTAAAATTTGTTACAAGAAGAAAGGGAGAGAATAAACACTGAACCTTTATAGCTTACCTCACAAATCTTGTTACCAATCTGAAATTGGTCCATCATTACTCGAAGAGTGCTTGGTGAGACGTTATAGCTAGAGTTCATGCAAGGGTAGGCAGGAGTGATGATTGGCATATGATGAGTTCTGTCTTTAGGATTCTTGCGCGGATCCCAAACAAGAAACCCAAGTTCATCCTCTTCTATTGGGCATAACATCACAGGATTTGGCCAACGCCATTGTGTATAAACACGGAAGAACCTAGAAACAAGCATACTAGGGATTGCATTTGGGTAAAACTGGCAAATGCGAGCAACCAAAAGAGCCCAATTCACCCCACCAAGAAATCCAGTAACCTTATTAAGAAGCACAAAAGAGGCAAACCAGAAAATCATGATCAGATTGGGATATTTCTAAAGAATGACGCCATCATGTCAAATTAATGGTAAGGATTATGACCAAACAAGAGGAATGACTAGTTGAAATACGAGAGAGAGTTACCACTGAGATGGTTCGAGGGACTAAGAACTCACATTGGAATAAACACCACGTCTTTTGGCCCAGAACTTCAGACATCTAAGAGTTGTACGGAAGTGCTGCAAAAGTTTTAAGTAAACATGGAAATGATCAATCATTTAAGAGAAGGAGGAACACTGATGGTTACCTTAGCATTGGGAACTAGTTTCAGTATTCTATCAGCAACTCGACAACCATTCAGACTTCGAACAGTTGGTCCATCCACATTACAGAGTACAGATTGGTCTGAGATATCCAAATCCTATTGTCAAATCAAAATTACAAGTAGGAGTTGAATTCAATTCAGCACAAGAATATAATCGAAGTCTGAATAATAATATTCAAGAACCACATGTTTCATATCCAAAGCTCGCAAGAAAAGGTGGAACGCAGTCGAAATACACATAATAAATGAGAAGTTGTTATGCTCTCATTGAATGAACGAATCCACGTAGACGAACTCTTCAAGTACCAGCCTTAACAAACAACATCCATGAAATCCTTGACATACAACAAGTTTCAAAAGGGAAATAAAAAGAATAAGGAAACTACACAAACAAAGAAAATTTATAAAAACTTAATTCCAACTTACTTCAGGAATAACCAAGAGAGTTATACTTGCATAAAGAAGATCAATTGAAATCCCTTGAAATTTGAATTTCATAACAGGGACATGAGCATCAGGAACTGGTTGAAGTTCACGAACTTCTTCCATTTCAGCTAAAATATCATGAAGAAGGATAAAGAAATCTTCCTGCACAGTAATATAAAAAAAGGATGGGGTAAACACAAAAGGAACAATTTTAATCAAATTATGTCATGTTCACTGAACCAACTAACAAAAAGTTTGATCAGTGGGTTGTACTCACTTCTCGATTGACATAGCAGGGACCAACACACAATGTGTCCAGGTCAGCTCCTGGTCCATGAACCTGCAAGGAGTATGTGTTACCAACTTATGCATTTGTTGAGCCAGAACCTCAAGATAGTGGACGAATGACCCATTCAGATTCTAAATAACTTACATGTGAACCAGATTTAAGTTGGGGGAATAAAATTCATGTGGACGCCACATAGGAAATAAAGTTGGGGAAAAAGGGATTTAATGGTCAAGGGCTTATATGTGCTCAAAGTTGGACGGTACGGGAAATATATCAAAAGTGTAAATATAACCTTTTTTGAAGAGCACGTGGGAAAATCTGACCCTTTCCCGCATATCCAATACTTCCGTTGGAGATGTGTTTAATGTTGTTAGAGATTTGTATGTCAGTACAAACTGTTGAGAACTTCTACTGTTTAAGAATCTAAATTGCTGAATATTAGACTGAGATAGACATAACCATGGACAGCGAGGATTCGTATTACTAATCCCAAATAGCTTGGTGTATGTTGTTTTTTCCAGTACCGAACACATTTACCATCTGCAGAATGAAGACGCATCCTGTTCAAACTTTGTTTCAGGTTTTTCATGGATTTCCATACCTTTGTAAAACTAAATTACAAGAACTACAACCTCATGGAATTCCTTCATCACCTTAAGTAGACCCAAATAAAAGCACTGCCTCCATTCTAGGACAATATAGTTCAACTTCTTAACAATCCCGTGAGATATTGCACAAATCTAAGTCCATTGGTAATGAACCAAGGTTAAAGTTGCAGCACAGAAAACGGAGCAGCATGAGATCACTTAGAGACTAACTGCAAATCAGGAATAAATTGGAAGTCCTAGACTAGTGTTGTTACTCAGTTTCTAAAGGTGCCGTCCAAAATCTTATTAAGTTGAACTTCACATATGGCCCATATAATGCATAGCATTTCTAACCTCCAATCAGAAGAAAACTACGAACATAAACCTAGTAGAGGGCATGTAATCTTACAGGTGAAGATTTGAAGCACAATTAACATCCAGAGAAGGGGATTCTATTAAGCTGCTCCCGGAAGAACTAACTACAAGAAAGTTCCATAAACGCTGAAACTTTTACTTACCCCTAGACGATAAGAGCCAAAGGTGACTATGATAGCATTTGCATCCTCAACCATTTGATCTATGTAGCCTCTCTGGCGAGTCAATTGTTTCACCCATTGTTTTACAATCTACAACAGAATAAAGACTGGTCATTACAATTTCTTTCACTACACTTCCATGGATAGATCACCTCATAAGAATCCAACACTATTAGTTGGATATTATGTACATATGAAATGAATTCAATATGCAAATGGTAAGGATAATACAAGAGGGATTATTGCAAGGAGCTAAATACCAAAATAACCAGCAAATCCAATCATAAACTGAAAAGTTTTTTCCTAGTACATGACAACTCTGGCAAACAATAAAGCATATTCATCAAATTCATGTAAGCATAAAAGGGTCTTCTGGATAAAAGACAAATTATCCATGTATTAATTTCCGTATAACTTGTACGAACTATGACGGATAACTCTAGCTAGGAAGGAGTGGAGGTTGCTATTAGGGTAGAAGGTTGGTAGGGGTAGAGTGTTGTTTTTCCTGTAAGGGTTTAGACTTGTAGTACTAGTCATACATTGTAGTTCTCATTTATGTTATCTATAGCCATATATTTTTTTGTTTTTTTTTCATTTCACTTCCCACGCTATTTTGTTGTTGTTATTGCTCCTTCTGTTGATTGTACACTGCTTTTTCTTATTAAATGTTCTGTTTTCTTCACTGTTTTCCTCTTCTTTTACTTGGGTTTGATACACTTGAGCTAAGGGTCTTTCGAAGACGGTCTCTCTATCTCCACAAGGTAGTGATAAGGTCTAGATACCCTCTACCCTCTCCAAATCCCCTTTAGTGGGATTTCACTAAGTATGTTGTTGTTGTACAACGTATGAAAGGTAGATATGAAATAAGTTATTTTTGGTATAGAATTAATATGACGTTTGGTTGACGATATAGAAATCCGCATAACTAAGTACATGAATAACTAATCTCTACATAACTAATAACTATATAAAATAATCCATCGATTCTCTCATAACTAATCCAAATTGTTAAAAGTAATTAACGTGGTTCTATTACCTGGTCAAGTCGCCGCAGTACTTCTTCTCTCCTTGCAGTCTCTTCCTCACTCTCATACAATTCTGATTCCCTCAAAAACTACCCCATCACAATAAAACCCAAAAGTCAATACAAATTCATGATTCAAGTGAAATCAACTCAGACAATCCTAGAACAAAATATATAAAAAAAAAAAAAAGAACTACCTTTTCCAGTTCTGCATTTCTTTGAAGATCTGCCTCAGTCGGTCCAGCAAGAGATAATGGCTTTGTGATACCATATTTCATTGTTGGTGGTGCAACAGACTCACTTAAGCTCTCGGAACTCACCATCAAACTGACAACAAAAGGAAACAACACATACCAAAAAGAAAACCAGTCTGAGTTACCAAACTTCAGATTAGCATAAAACTATGCTTTACACATCATTTAACAATTGAAATACAAACCACTTCGCGGGATTTCACCTGAGTATGTTGTTATTGTTGTTTGTTGGACTGATGAAATGCAGAACCAGAACAATCAAATGAAAAAGGCCAGCCAAGTTACCAGAATTCAAATTAGCATAAAAGCTAAACTTCACAGATCATTGAACCGAACAAACACCGAACCAGAAAACCAAAAAAAAAAAAAGGAGAATTTTTTAACTATGAAGGAACAGAAATTGTATGAAAAACCCACGAGTAACCAAAATTCAGATTAGAGTAGAAGCTAAATTTCACAGATCACTGCACCAATCAAATGCGGAACCAGAAAAGGAAAATACAGAGAATTTTTCAACTTTATGAACAGAAATTGAAAAGGAAAAAAGGGAAAAAGACCAGTGGAACTACTCAGAATTCAAATTAGCATAGAAGCTGAACTTCACAGATCACTGAACCAATCAAATGCAAACCAGAAAAGGTAAAAGGAAGAATCTTTTTCAACTCTATGAACAAAAATTTCAAAGGCAAAAAAACCCAAGACAGGAAAAAACCAATCGAATTACCCAGAATTCAAATTAACATAGAACCTGAACTTCACAGATCACTGAACCAATAAATTGCGGAACTAGAAAAGGAAAATACAGAGAATTTTTCAAACTCTATGAACAGAAATTGAAAACAAAAAACCTAGAGCAAAAAAAAACCATTCAAGTTGCCCATAATTCAGATTAGCATAAAAACTTAACTTCACAGATCACTGATTACTAAACCAATCAAATGCAGAACCAAAAATCGAAAAAAAAAACAGATTTTTTCAACTCAATAAACAAAATTGAACAGTAAAACAAAAAACCCAGAGAAGAAAAAGACTAAATAGAGTTACCCAGAATTCAGATTACCATAAAAGCTGCTAAACTTCACAGATCACTGAACCGATGAAATACTGAACCAGAAAACAAAATTGGAATGAGAAAAATGAGAATTTTTTCAATCCAGTATGAATATGAAAGCTATAATAAATTTGATTGAAGGAATATTCAGTGTATATAGAAAGAGAAAGAGATCTGGAGAAGATAAAGCGGATTTTGGGGGGTTTTGCCGCTGGGTTTAGCCATTACCAGGGGTAGGGGTAGGGGGTGGGTGGGG
>NC_028648.1:80754748-80835576 GCF_001406875.1 Solanum pennellii | reverse complement strand
TTATCAAATTAGAATTTAGAGGTTTCGATTTCGAAAAAATTTATCCGCATATTTACATTAAATCTATGTAATATCTATTATAACATAATTTAATCAATTAAAATAAAGTGTAAATTTAAATATATGATATATATATATATATATATTAATTTGATATAAATATTCAATGCGAGTTCGTTTTAAATTTTATAAAATTCTTTTTTTGTTGTAACGTAATATTTGTATCATATACTATACTATCTTTCTCTTTTTTTTAAAAAAAAATCATTTAACTATTAGTTATTTAAAATTTTACTTTATTGATTATGATTTGAATTTTGTCTAAAAATTTTACTAATTCATAATTCAGTTGCATGGATAATAATAGTATGTAAAAGAGTAATTTTTTAACGAAAGTTTAATTCCGATTTTTTAATTTTCTTCTCTATTTTTTCTCTGTCTATTATTATTATTTTTCTTATAATTAAATCGTAAATAATTAATAATTAAATTTATATAAATAACAAATAAAGAATATTTTAGTCTAAAATTCTAAAAAAAAATTCCTCTTAAAATACTTTTTGTTTTTATATATTAGCTCAAATGTAGTATTGTTTGTTTTGTTTTGTTATATTGTTTTTAGTTTGTTAATTTGAAAATTACATTTCTTAATAATGATATATAAAAAAAAATATGATTTATTTTGATGAAAGAAACTCTCAGAGAGTTGGTAATAAATTAAAGATATGAAAATAAATTTTAAAGTCTAAATATTGAGTTCGAGTAGGATTAAGATTTGACTATTTGGAGTGTTAATTCAAAAATATGATATACGAGGTAAGCATAAATGACACTCAAAATATTCTCGAGTCTCTAATTTATGAAACTAAAGAAATCAACAATGACATCATATATTATATTGATACGAATAAAATAAAGGCTTGTATTTAATATTTTATGTGTTAAAAATATACCTTCAAATCAAAAAATAAATTTTATCGACTGAAATTATGAAATAAATCTCATATCTAAATACATACTTAATCTTCCGTGGAGTAATAAATTTGAATTAGTACAACAACACAAGTTAATCATTTTAAAGTGTCACATAAACTAAAAAACAACAACATTATTTAAGGATTAAATTGTTAGTAAAAAAATAAATTTTTCTCATCTACAATAAAAATAATAAATCATAATCAAACGTTTACTAGCTGTATATATAAGAATATTTTTTTATTATATACAAAAAAGTAAATTTTTTTCATCTACCATAAAAATAATAAATCATAATCAAACATTTACTAGCCGTGTATATAGGAATATTTTTTTTAATTAATACATAGTATATAATTACTATTTAAGGATTAAATATTAATAAAAAAGAAATTATTTCTTGTCAACGATAAAAATAATGAATCATAATCACGTTTATTAGTTGTATATATAGGAATATTTTTTTTATTAATTACATAATATATAATTTTTATATATATATAAAAATAAAAATTGAAATGACATGATAAATGCCACCACCGGCCGACCAACTTCCATATCTGTTTTCACTCTTTTCTGTAAAAAAAAATATCATTTTTTTCACTTTCCCCTTTGAAAATTCTGACTAATTTTTGCTTCTTTGATTCGTGTGAAAGAACAAATCTCTAATTCACATGCTGTACTGTCACGCTTGTTTTTGTTATTACTACAATATTCCAGTTTCTTCTCTCACAAGAACCAAAAATACAAATCTCTCTTTTGTGGGGTTGACTCAAATTTAACATATATATGTATTTTTTTGGTTTTCTGATTCTTTTTTAAGATACCCTTTTGGATTTCCATTGAGAAAGTTGGAATCTTTTTTTGTATTTTTGTGTATTTGGGGAAGATGGTTATTGAGAGTAATTACCAGATGAAGGTGGTGAAAGGAGATTATGGTTATGTTCTTGAAGATGTTCCTCATTTGACTGATTATATCCCTGATCTTCCTGTATTGTTCTTGTATTCTCTTTTTTTTTCCTCTTAATTTCTGAATGATATTGATTGCGTTTGTGTTTAGATGTTGTATGTGTGAATCTCTAATTGTTTGATTTTGTCATTTTGTAATGTTGATTGATTCGGTTTGTTTAGTTGTTGCATCTTGTGTTGTTTGTCCTTCATTTGATCCATAAAAATGTAGAAAGAAGCTATTTTTACGGGATACACACCACCTTCAACCCGCAACATGAACTAGGTAACTCTGTCTAGTTAGGACAAATGAGAAAAAGATCACATAGTGTTTATGTTGAGGTGAGCAAGTTGAGTTGAACAACACTATTATTAAAAAAAAAAAAAGAGTGAAAGAAACTCATTGGCCTAGCATCGAGATGTGTGGCAATCACGCATTATGAGTCAGCTATTGAATGGAGTGTATAGTGCTAAAGTGGAAGAGGGTAGATAGATATGGTTGTTATCTTTTGAAGCTGGTATAAATGGATTTCTGGTTAAATGTACAGTGTCATTTTCTTTCCCTTTTGAAAAACAGTTCATGACTATGTTCTATGTTGTGGTGAACTGAAAATGCACTAATTTGGGAGATTTTTGATATTTATTGATGACTTCAAATGTCATGTAATTGGGGAGCTGGTTTCAGAAGTATGGTATCCATAAAGTACACATGTTCTCTCATGCTTAGTTTCTACTAGTTTTTACTGTTTGAAGTTCTCGGAAAATGATTATTGGGCTTCTGATGAAGTTCTGTCAGAACCTAAGAGATAGAATCAGAAGCATTTCTGGTGAAGTTTTACTTTCGTGAATGCTGGCATGTGACCTTTTGTGACACAATATCCTAGTTTCTCTTGTTCTAACCCCCCACCTTCTCCTCCCCTCCCCCTTTTTAAGTGTTTTAAATAAATGGTTCAATTTTAGCTCTTATAGGTATTATCTTTTCTATACTGCCAGCCTTCATGTCTCTTGTGCTGGATGCTGATATTTACTAATTGAACTTCTTTTACATCTTGTTGCTTGACGGCAGACTCATGACAATCCATTGCGGTCCAATCCTGCATATTCAGTTGTGAAGTGAGTTAATCACCAAAAATTCTTTTGTTATGCTTTAAGCTGATTTGGCTGTTACTTTACAGTTAATTATATATTCATTTCCTCCATAACAAGTTATGAACTGATATTGTGGTTTCAGGCAGTACTTTGTTGACATGGATGATACTGTCCCGCAAAAGGTGAGTCCTGCTTCTTAACTTCTCTGCAAAGAAGAAAATATTACACCCATGTTCATTCCAATGTTCGATGAAATACTAAGACAAATTACATTTGACTGCATAGAGTCTTGAGAAAGCTGTAACATTCTCTATTTCGTTACCTTGGGAGTGCAGGTGATCCAAGAATGTACAAATAGGAATAACTTGAAAGCTAGAGTAGAGGACTATTACACTTCGATCTAGGTTTTGGAAAAATGAAGATCCCGTATTTTGTTGAATTTGACATATCTAGTAGTTCTGCGTAACATACGAACACTTTGTTTTCCACCCTTGCCACAAATTTCATCTCAGGAAACAGAGTCTAAGCATTGAAATGGAATGCTTAAAGGATAAACAAAATCAAGGTATATGTCAAAAAATTGAGAATTTACTCCATTATATAGCTGAAAGGTACAAAAAAGAATATGCTGATATGATTAAGAATAGGTGTCTATTAAATCTGTATTTTATGTGTAAAACGAGTATGATGGTAAGTAGGGAGCGATACTGGAATTGCCAGAAGAGATAAGAGATAGGTAGTTTCATGTTAGTGAGAGATGCTGATCTTTTGTAATATGTACCATCTTAGTACCTTTATTATTTAAATCTTAATTTATTAAAATAAGAACATGCTCTGACTCTTCAGATTGTCCGGCCAATCATTCCGCTAACATCTCGAATTCATGCCCCCGTTTGACTGCCGCTCGGGGATGTAGTTGAAGATAGGTTAGTCTTAGTGGGTCGTTGACTCCACCTGTTATCTCCTTCTATGGCATGCTATTGTTGTCTCCATATACCACATGTCACTTAGTCATCTCTACCTCGCTGGGTTAGCACCCCTGAAAGAAACGGTATTAAACCCAAAACTTCTGGCAGGTGGCCAGTGGCCCAAAGAAACGAAAGAATCTGTTACGTTTTTATATGATCTCTTCTTTTAGATAGACCAACCTAAAAGCAGTACTTTGCTCTCTTTTTCATATCTGTAGTCTATTCAGTAGTTTCCAAGATGATATAGCTGTGAAGAAGCGTGAAAATACTCTTTCATAAATTGAGCCCTTCATAATCTTTATATTCTTATGCTAGCTTGTCTTTCCATCTTGGTACCAGGGAAACTTGTATCCCCCCTCCCCCAAATTGATGTAATGTTTAAGTCTCTTTCCAGGTTGTTGTTCACAAGGACAGTCCCAGAGGGGTGCATTTCCGACGTGCTGGTCCACGTCAGAAGGTATGTACTATGTACTTTCCTCTGGAAAGAGCAATCCTCCTTTTTTTCATCAATCAGTAGAAGTATGAACTCACTAAGAAGCGTGCTTCTTTGTTGCTCAGGTGTATTTCAGTTCGGATGATGTTCGTGCTTGTATTGTAACTTGTGGTGGTTTGTGCCCTGGGCTAAACACAGTGATCAGAGAGATTGTACATAGCCTTGATTATATGTATGGGGTCAGCAAAGTCTTTGGGATCGATGTAAGTTTTTGAACTTCAAACTTTTATGCTTGTTTAGGCATTCTGCCTCATATGGGAAGTGATTGAGACATGCACAGTTAGTTGCAAGGGGGTGCAGTCACTATTTGTTCGTACTTGATTCCATATTGATGAACAATGGATGCTGTACAGTCATGTGCTTATGTTATTTCATAACTTCCCACAGTTTTAAAAGCTGGCTGCTGAATATTTTTTTTTCTGCAAATGTTTTTGGCATTAGATCAGTTATTAAATTTCAGCAGGTAAAGACTTTGTAGGACTAGATCAAATAGCACCACTTCTCTATGTGAAGACTTGCAACATGCAGAGTCCCCCCAAGGTGATTTGCATCATGTGCTCAAAGAACTTGACCATATCTTTAGTCAATATTAGAGCAATTTGTAAGACTCAAACTATTATCTCAATACTTCATTATTCAGCCTGTGGTACACAGAGCCATTCATGGATTCCCTTACTGAAAAAGAATGAAGGTGAATTATGGTGACTGTATCAAAACATTGAGATATAATGCTTCTGTATTCATGTTGAATCCACTAATCGTAGAATCCAGAGGAATCATAGGCCAGTTCTGGAGTTTGCATTCATTCATGGTTAGACCTTCTATCTATGAAATGATAATCTAGCTCAATCGGTTGCTAGTTCAAAAAATCAGAAGACATTTTCTATCCATCTTATTACAACTATGAAAAAAGAAGGAAGTGCTGCTTTGTGGGAAGTGTAATACGACAACGTATATGAGGTAGATAGAAAGATGAACTTTTGAGTGATATAAAGTTGTAATCCTTGTCAAGTTTCTACAGCATCAGTTTGCTTCAATTCTGAATACATTACTTATAAGGTGGTGGGGGTGAGATGGAGGACTCTGGTGATAATATCGATAAAAAAGATCTTGAATCTTATTGATTCATAGACAATGCTTAAAGAAACTTAACAGGTAATTCAATTTGCTTAGACCTTGGGTCTAACTCAACCTCAAGTTAGCATCTAGCACAAGGACACCAATTTGCTTTGTGTGGCAAGTTTAGATAGTAAAGCAGATTATTTTTGCTGTTTTGTTTTTGAACCATTTTTTGCTATTAAATATTAATGTTTGACAATTGGAGATTGATATGGCCTTTTATTCTGTTTTCACATCTTCCTCTTGGAAAATTTTTATATTGCACTTGATTGGCAGCTGATACTTCAATTCTTTTTCAAAAGGGAGGCTACAGGGGTTTCTATTCCAAGAATATCATCAATTTGACACCAAAGACTGTTAATGACATTCATAAACGTGGTGGTACAATTCTTGGATCATCACGAGGAGGCCATGATACCACAAAGATTGTTGACAGCATACAGGACCGTGGAATTAATCAGGTATCTCTAGTGCGAGATTGTCCATAAACAAGTTTTCTTTGAGATAGTTGTCCATCAATAAATAGGTGTGGAACTGGCAGAATACTTTTCCGTTTTCATCCCTCATCATTCTAGCTGTGATTTTCTCAACCTTTTGCAAAAACTGATTATTAATGAAGAAGGAACTATACTGGTCATGAAAATCTTCTTTGGGGGTAAAGAAAGTTGAGCTTCTGTTAGCATGCTTGTTTGTATTCATGCAAAAGACTTTATCTGGAAAAGAATATAGAGGGAAAAAAGGGGTTTAGGAATAGAATTTTAGCTTTGTCACAAACAACATGATCTTTAGGGATGAAATTGCTGTTTATACCAGAAGTCACTATCCTCCGAGGCAAATCTTCTATCTCACTGCAAAATGTCTTGAGTGTGGTTTTGTCACTCAATAAATTTCCACTGGCTATAACTTGTGTTTTTTACTGTAAGGTTTATATAATTGGTGGTGATGGAACTCAGAAAGGAGCAGCTGTAATATACGAGGTATGTTATTTCCTTGAACTTCCAGCTTCAAGATCTTAAAGATGCCAGCTCAAATAGTTTCATTTTGAGGGCAACAAGGTTTGCTCATGGATTGTATTGTCTTGCTGAGCTTTTTAGCACTCTGCTCAGAGTTTTGAAAACCAATTCTTTTGTTAGGTCATTGAGGTGATATAATCACTTAACAGTCTCTTGAACTATGCTGTCTGTGACAGTCTGTATTACATATTTACATCATTAATCCTCCTTTAGCATACATCAGTTGAGCTCGTGAATAGTATATATACCTATTTATTGTACTAAATTTGTCCGACTTTGATGGCTTTTGCATATCGACCTAATAGTTTCCAGGGGTCTGCTATTCTCTTGAAATTTTCATGTGGTTTTAGTATGATTTTTAAATATCAGGTTGCAAGGTGCTTTTTGATCATTTTTTGCCAGTAATACAAAGCAGCCATTTTTATATGCTTTACCTTTTGCATCTGATTTATGACTGATAATATAGTCCTTGTTTTGGGTATTCTCAATACTTTGGTTGGTGAAAGAGTAGTTATCCTCTGGCAAGTTTATAAGAACAATCCTACTGCCATTTTGCAGGAAATCAGGCGGCGTGGTCTCAAAGTAATTGTTGCTGGGATCCCAAAGACAATTGATAATGATATCCCTGTAAGTCTCTTCTCTTTAGTGCCACTTGATTTTTTCTTTTGTGTTTCCATTCTATAAACAGTTTAAATAATCTCAGAAAATACAGTTTGATGTTTCTTGCAAATGAGAAACATAAATGTATTCCTCAGCACAATACTTGTTATGATGTCTTTAAAAGCCTCAGCTTGGGACTACCATCTCTTATTTGATCAAGCCAAATTGAGCTCTTCATTTATGGCTGCTGTTCTGTGAAAATAATATTTTTTTTCTGTTTTCAGGTTATCGACAAGTCATTTGGTTTTGATACTGCTGTAGAGGAGGCTCAACGTGCCATAAATGCAGCTCATGTTGAAGCTGAAAGTGCTGAAAATGGTATTGGTGTGGTGAAGCTAATGGGACGCTATAGTGGTATTGTGCACCTTGACCTTGATATCTTATTAACCCATAGTCAATAGGCTAGTTATGACAAGTTCTTTCCAAGTTCCCATGAGTCATGGAGAGCATTTTTGTCCATCTCTGCTGCATAACATATCTTGCAGAGTGTCGGTTAATCTTGCTCTTATAAAATTATTGCTTCTTAGTAGATTCAAACTAGATAATGGTAATAAATAATAAGGTTTGCTTATCCAAGCTCTAGGTCAATCATTTTGATGTGGAGAATAGCTTATAATATTTGCAGTGATCTCAGTAACAATGCCTTGTAAAGTTACTTTTCCAATGCTTAGCTTATTTATATTTTCCTGGCTAGTTTAAATTTCTGGAATTTTTTTGCAGGATTCATCGCAATGTATGCCACTTTGGCGAGCAGAGACGTTGATCTCTGTCTAATTCCAGAGTCGCCATTTTATCTTGAAGGAGATGGCGGACTCTTCGAATACATTGAAAAACGGCTCAAAGAAAATGGGCACATGGTTATTGTGATAGCCGAAGGAGCAGGGCAAGAACTTCTTGCAGAAGAGAATGCGCATGCCAAAAACGAGCAAGATGCTTCGGGTAACAAGCTTCTTCAGGATGTTGGTTTGTGGATTTCCCAGAAAATCAGGGTAATGGTTGTAACTCATGAAGTTCTCCTTCAAAAATATTGTTAAAACTCAGAAATATCTCTCTGTTCGTCTGTCTGGAAGTGTGTTAGTTTCCACTTCGGCGTTCAGATCAGTGTCAAATTAAATCCAATTAATGAAGGAGTATGACATCAGCTTCTACCCTATTTCTAGAAAGAAGGGTAGTATCCACTTAAAAAGGATTTAAACAAGATGAAAGAACTTATACCTCGTTATTACTCTTACCAAATAATAACCGCAACATCACTAATAGGCATAGCCTGTAATGAAGACATTGTTATGGTAAGAAAATAGCTAACGCTGTTTATATATTTAAATGTATTGCTGCTATCTACTTATCTATCAAAAACTGACTTATGTGTTGGCATAAATGATATTGAGTGGCTGTAACTACAAATATTTGTTGAACGTTCTGCTTTATGGTATTACAAAGAGGCAAATTTTTCTATTTTCATGGTGCAAAGCACCCTTGATGAGCAATTTGCTGAAGCTTACATTTCCCAATGTCAGTGTTAAGACATTACACTCTGGCTAAAACTGTCAACATGGTGTGTAGTTAGTTATCCTTAAAGAGTCCACGGAAATGTCATGGTTGAGTTGAGTTAGAGAGGAACTATTTTGTCTTCTATTCTGTTATACTAACCACTTTGTTTTCTTGTAGGATCATTTTGCTAAAAAACCTAAGATGCCCATTACTCTTAAATATATAGGTAAGAAATTTCAACCTCTTAATTGGTGGATTCGTTGCAACATGTATCAAGCTGATCGCTTTTTTTTTCAGATCCGACTTACATGATTCGTGCTGTTCCAAGTAATGCCTCTGATAATGTATATTGCACTCTTCTTGCTCAAAGTTGTGTTCATGGAGCAATGGCAGGATACACAGGTTTCACCTCAGGACTTGTCAATGGTCGCCAGACTTATATTCCATTCAATGTAAGTCGTTATGCATTGACTGGTCTTTTCAGTGGAAATGATATTGAGAATTTCCATGCATGTACCTCTCAATGTCAAGGTTTTGGGCATCCTTTATGAGTACTTTTTTCCGTTATTAAGTAAATAGCTTAAGATGACAAAAATAGTAATACTGTAGTTGAGATCCACAGGCCATTCACCCTTGAGACAGGCAAAAGTAATTATTATCATATGATATTCGTTACTAATACACATCCCATATTAACTTACCCATTCAACATCCTCTTTTTGCATGAGGAAAGTACCCAGGCAGAAGACACATGAGAATGGGTAAATGACAAAAATTTCAATGGTTTTTCATATCATTTGACTACCTCGAGACAATTTGGAGCTGCCTCTTCTCTAAGCACATCTGCACATGTGAAGGCACACCTCACGAGTTACAAATGCCTTTTAGAACATCGTGCTGGCATTTTATGCGCTTTTCTTTATCAGGTTCTGGTTGGGAACTCTCATTTTAGGTCAAGGGTGCAACTGTTTCTTAAATTCTTTCGTTCTTCTACTTAATGATTAGTTCTTCTGTCATATCTCTGGACTCATTGCTTAGTTTTTCTCAAGATTTCCTCATTCCAGGAAAGACATTCGACATGTTAACCCAGTCACCGGTTAATTTTGTTCTATTGTTGATAAAAGATGCATTTCTATGATGTTAAATAAGAGCGCATCTCGACAGCTGAAAACCAAAGCTGTCAGTGCCATGGTTTACACCACAGTTACAAGTCCAAGCATATTCTATTTAACACCTCCTTTCATCACCAGCTCTGTTAGGCTTTTCCAGGCTTCAAAAAGCACATTTGATTTGCTATGAAGGTTTAAAGCCACTGAATTCTGAACTCCGTGGAAGCACAATCGTATATGTTTAAGTTAAACCGATATTTTTGTTTGCAGCGTATTACCGAGAAACAAAATATGGTGGTTATAACTGACAGGATGTGGGCACGTCTTCTTTCGTCAACCAATCAGCCAAGCTTCTTGCGCGTGAAAGACGTTGAAGAGATTAAAAAGGAGGAGCAGCCGCAAACTCAATTGCTGGACGGGGATAACAATGTACATGAGAACTCAGGTCACTGATACAGTAATAAAAAACTTGGCGCGACACACTGAAGTAACTCTGTTGTAATCATTTGCCTGTGCAGTGGTTCTCTTGTTGTCTTTTGAAGCTTTGCTGCTTACCATTGTGCCTTATAAAACAGTCTTAGGAACTTATTTGTTGAAGGTTTTGGGATCTTCTGCATCAGATGTTGGCAGTAGTAACAGATATATTTCTGCCTAATTCATCTAAAGTCCTAATTTCTGGAAGTGAAATTAGACAGCTTTTTATAAAATATTTTGTAATAAATTTAAATAGTGAGAACATTTGCTATGCATATAAATAATGAACTGTGTTGCTGGATGGTCTTTTGAGATTTAAAAGAGTTCTTTTTTTTTGACCAATTGTCCCTTTTGGGGACATGAGTGGGACATCCCAATCTTTTTTTTTAGTTACATCCACCTAGACTAGACTCACCTAGTCGACGACAACAATATCTGTACGTAGATCTGATCCTTATCTTGTGACGGCATGTGTTGCTTTTGAGCGATCCTCAGCTCAAGTACAATAATACAAACCAGGAAGTGTTGAGTTGCCAGTTAAAATTAAGTTAAATTTAACATAGAAAGACACCTAGATAAAAAATGGTAAAATGACTTACTAGAGCTACATAATAAACAGTTGGAAAAGTAAAATTCTTCTCATTTTCAAGCAACATAGGTAAGTATTCATACAATGTGATTACATTAAAAGTGTTTTTCATTACTGCTCGTAAAGTAATTCCTCTCGTTGTACATGACAATGTTTTATCCTATCGATATATCAAAGGCTTCTTGAAAAAAAATTAAAAGAATGTAGTATATGATTGGAACTTGCAACAAGATGTATCCATTAACCCTTATAAACACCAGAAGGATCTGCATTCTGTACAATCCAAGGATGCTCTAGTAACTTCTTCAAGGGCAGACGTTGCGAAGAATCCTTGACTAGCATCTGCTATGGCACATAATATTAGTCTAGCTGAAACATAATTACAGTAGCTTATATGAAAAGTAGCTGAATATTTTGAAACTAACCTGTGTAATAAGATCCTTTGCAGCTGATGAGACTACTGGTCTGGAAGGAAATTTTAGATCCACTTGTATAATCCTGTGTAATGTCATCAAAAACTACGACATTTAGTGCCGTTTGGACATGATTTGGTTGAGGTTTTGAGAAAATGTAATATTTGAAGTTAAGTTGAAGAAGAGAATTTGAGGGCTAAAGTAGTATTTAAGACATGAATTGAAGTTTACTGAGTTGAGAAACTCCAAGAACATGTTCTTCAAACTTCAAATTCTATATCAAGTTTGAAGTTGAATATGTTCTTCAAACTTGAAATTCTATATCAAGTTCGAAGTTGAAATAATCTCCTTCAAATATCAAAATCTTATTCGTGGTCAAACGGCTCATGATTCTTCTATTGTTTCTTTTACGCCTGCTTGTTTTACTAGCTAAATAAAAAACCAATGGAACATTTTCTCTCTTCTATCTTTTCAGTTTCACATTCGTCGTATAAAGAGCAACTCTTACTAGTTTCCATTTGCAGAGAAAGTTTACCTTCTATATGTGTCTGAGTGTTCCTTTGCTTCAAATGGAGGCACCCCGTATAGGAATTCATAGCAGAGAATACCAAGGCTCCAAATGTCCACATTTGCATCATGCTCCACACTTTCCACTGCAATATTCAGCAATCAACCATCACACTCATGTAATTCAGTTAGACTTACTTTTGACAAAATCAAGCGGCCATGTGAAAAGCACAGATGAACTTGGAGAAAAGATTATTTGCATCTGGCCATGAGAACATTAAGTTACATCAAGTACAACGTGCGTACCCATCTCAGGTGGCAAATAGTCTAGAGTGCCACACATAGTGCGTCTGCGATTGAAGGTGTGTACCGACCAACCAAAGTCTGCAATTTTTAGTTCACCCTATAGTAGAAAACCATGAAAAATACAGTTAACAACACTGCCCCATTTTACAGCAAGCATAAACTCCAATAGAATGCAAAATAAGTACCTGTGAACCAACCAGAAGGTTCTCTGGCTTAATATCTCTATGTATTACATGCTTCCCGTGACAGTATATGAGGGCTCGCGCCAATGATGCAACATACTGTTCCATGCCCATGACAAAATAAATACGTAAACACTTTGATCCATCTAATAATGGTAGGTAAATTAGAGAGCATATTAAAATGACATAACATGTTAAAGATCTGTATAATTTTAGTTGCTCAGACTCAATTCAAGGCTACCTAAAATGGAACCAAAACGGAAAAAAGAAAGAAGAGAAAATGGACTCCCAACAATTTTAAAAGGAAAAGAATAACAGGGAATCCCAAGGTTCCACAATAATGTTAAGGCAGAGTCTAACAGTGTGAGAAGAACTCACAGTTGCAGCACGCCTTTCACTAAAATATTTGCACTTTTGCAGCTCCTTATAGAGTTCACCCTTGGCAGCATATTCCAGAATCAAATAAACCCGTTTCTGCAATAAAAATGTGAAAATAAGTCTCTTCTAAATTCTTCTCAGGTCACAAACTGAACAAGTAAAGCATTAGACTGTAGAATTCTACCTGATCATAAAAGTAACCATAAAGTCTCAGGATATTTGGATGTCGAAGGTGGCTTTGTATTTCAACCTCGCGCCGAAGCTGATGCTCAACTTGAGACTGTTTAAGCTGGTTCTTGAAAAGCACTTTTAGTGCAACAATATGATTGCTCTGTTTATATGAAACATCTAAGATTATTATAGGCGTAACTATTTGTAGTATGAATTGTATATTAGATAAACAAAGAAGAATAACAGAAGAAGGAAAGATATGAAGATTAGGGAAGGATTTGATCAAGGGGATAAGAACTTTCTTAAAATCTGAATAGTTCAACACAATTTAAGCTGACATACAAAAATAAGCACAATACATTTCATTATTTAAGCTGACATACAAAAATCAGCACAATACATTTCATTATTCCTTTATACTCAAAAACTTCGATTTCCATGAAGGATGAAAATGAGGATCAGATGCCCAACAATTTACCATCAAACAATGTTATAGAACTCAGAAAATGAATAGTACGCCGAATTACAAAACCAGTGAAGCATAATTAGTTGAGTAATAACTAATAATTATCCACTAACCCTTTTCTCCCTAGCCAAATATACATGACCAAATTTTCCTCTTCCAAGAGGTTTTCCTATGTCAAAATCATTGAGAGTCCATCTCTTTTGATCCACTGCTGCACCCTCGGAGGAATCCTGCAAGAATAAAATCCCAATCAACCTAGTATACAAAAGGGAAAATTTATGCAAAAAGATAAAGAACATACATTTCTATCGTTTAAACCTTAATACAGTTCTATCGTTTAAACCTTAAAGCATAAATCAACGTGGATTATGGTGGATTGGTAAGTATTGCATTATTGTTAACCAGAGGTCTCAGGTAAGGTCAACATACACTCTACCCTCCCTCGACTCCACTTATGGAATTTCACTACGTAAATTGTTGTTATTGTTGCTGTAAACTTAAAGCGTAAAAAATCTTAGAATTTTGTAACCATTTTTAACTGTCCAGAAAAATGAATAACAAAGCTTAGCAAAGTCAACCAATCTATTTTGTTGATTTGTTCTACAACATGCCAAAATTTTCCATGAGAAAATCCTACTCCACAGCCTTAAATCCTTTCTCAGTGCTCAGTTAACTAGCGATCCACCCCAAAATTGCCACATTTCTGTTTAGAATACCTATCAATATAATTCAAAATCGAGAAAAAAAGAACTCTTTACAACAAATGAGATTCAACAAAATCGTCAGAAATTCAAGCGCATAGCAACATTCAAATCGAACAAAATGAGCACGTATATAACTCAATAAGTTAAAATTCCTAAAAAACCCAAACCTCACGGAAAAAACAAACAAAAATTGACATTTTTGCTCTTCTATTCATCTAATTAGGTCAGAAAAAATTGTTACCTTTGGCTGTTGCTGTGGCTGAGTCTCCGGTGCGATCGCCATATCCCTCTTTTGCCTGTATATGATGCCCTAAAATATAGAGAGAGAAAGAAGAGAGAGAAATGGCTGAATGAGGAGCAATTTGGTACTCGTTACAAAAATGTCTTAAAAGTTTTTGAATAGAAGGAGATCTCTCCTTTGCAACGGTCATATTTTATTTGTGCAAACATGACATGTGCCAACATGAGGATTTTTTTTTATTTTCGATTTATTGAGTCGTCTACTCTAGGTTTTTCGGGTGAATCGATAAAATACTTCAACGAGTTAGAAATAATTTTTGTTTTATTTATTGAGTGGTCTATTATAGATTTTTCGGGTGAATCGACGAAATACTTCAAGGAGTTAGAAATAATTTTTGTTTTATTTATTAAGTGGTCTATTATAGATTTTTCGAGTGAATCAATGAAATACTTTAAGGAATTAGAGATAAATATTGATTTTGAAGATTTTTTAATAGGGTGACCTTTTGAAGTGGAGTTGAATTCATGGAAAGGCAAGAAAGAATTAGACGAAATAATATATATTTGAAGCAGAGCAAGTAAACGAAAACATAAGATCGCACGATAATTAACTTTAAGTAGATATTATTGAAGAAGGGAGCTTTTTATACGAGGTATATAGGATTATAAATTTCTAGATCTTTAATTGGAAAATCTTTAATTGGAAGTAACGAAAATAATTAGTTTTAATGAAATGGATTCATAACCTTTGTTTAAGCAATTTATATTATCCATAATGCTTTGATTGACTAAGGAAGCAAAACATATCACTATCGTTTTGCTATACATTTCAACACTATCTCGATCTTAAATTATTAAAATGTTATAGATATTTAACATATTATAGTATTTGAAAAAAGGCTATATCTAATAATATTATGACAACGATATCACAAATTAAAAAAAAAGAATTGTGGGAAAATCAATATAATAACTTGTTCTTCTGATATTTAAGAATTCATTTAAATAATTTTATATATAATCTTTTGACTCATCAAAAGCAAAAAAAAAAATCCAATAATAAATGTTTTTTCTCTTTTTATGGCATTTAAAAGGATCATAAATATTTATACATTTGTTAAGGTAAGAAAGACGAGATAAAACTTTTTAATCATGCTAACTTAGTTATGCTAAGTCACTCTAATTATATTGACTAAGTCGATGATGACAAATTAAAGGTTAATATAAATAATGTTTAGTTTTTTCTCACATTAACTATAAAGGAGGAATCTAATTCTTTCGCATAGCTTATGAGAGAAAAAAAAAGAATAAGATAATCTATACGTACCCTACGATAACAAAATGAATTGTGTAACAATAAATTTGATAATTATAAAACAATAATCATCACAAACATATGTTAATATAAATTAAAGGTTAATATCAATAATGTTTAGTTTTCTCACATTAACTATAAAGGGGGAATCTAATTCTTTCGCATAGCTTATGAGAGAGAAAAAAAAGAATAAGATAATCTATACGTGCCCTACGATAACAAAATTATATTGACTAAGTCGACGATGATAAATTAAAGGTTAATATAAATAATGTTTAGTTTTCTCACATTAACTATAAAGGAGGAATCTAATTCTTTCGCATAGCTTATGAGAGAAGAAAAAAAGAAAATAATCTATACATACCCTGCGATAACAAAATGAATTGTGTAACAATAAATTTGATAATTATAAAACAATAATCATCACAAACATATATCGAAAAATACACACAATACAATATTCATGCAATCCCAATAAATTATTAATTTTAAATAAATACTAATTATTCTCATTTACTTGTATTTTAGATAATGTCACTTTGTCAACTATAATTATTAGCATATGGTAATACTATTTAATTTTTGTTAGTGCAAAATTATAAAATATATATATATAAAATTAAAGGATAAAAACATTAAAAATTATAAAGAAAATTAAAGTGAAAAAAAAAATAAAAAATTAATAAGATGAGGTAAATAGCCTTTTTCTGCTCCATATATTAAAGGTGGACTGCAAGTCCAACAAGTGTTCCGTCTGGTACAACTACAACAGCAGTTACTCCGTCTCCGCCAGTACCGCCGGCAGCTTTTCATCTCCGATCCTCCGGTTCACGACGGCGATATCCTTCTCTAGACATACTCAAGTGAGTTACAGTTCGTTACCCCTAATTACATTTTCCGAAATCTTCGATAGATTCATTGCTCTAGTTGTTGTTCTTTTGCTTCTGATTATTGTGGATGAGTGACATTTCGTGTGTTAATTTCCAGTGAATTTTGAGTTTCTATAAGTTTGTTGCTTGCGTTTTGATCACTTTGCTTCTGATTTTATAGCTCTTAACTGTTTTTGTTTTTGCTTCTTATTATTGTGGATGAGTGACATTTTGTGTGTTAATTTTGAGTTCCTCTAAGTTTGTTGCTTGCGTTAGATCACTTTGCTGCTGATTTTCAGGGGTTAGATTGAGGAAATTCGAGCTGATTATCTGTTTAGTAAATTGGAGATCTTCATTTTGATCTCTAATGTGTATTAAGATGCTGTTGTAGTAAATTAATGTTGTTTGAATTGAAATGGCTTACTAGCTACGAGAAGTATGAGATACGAAGTATGTGGAAGTTAATTTTTCCCTCTTAGTTTTACAATTGCAAGTATTATCCGGGAGTATTCTAGTTTTCTCTGTATATATGCCATTCGGAAACCTTGCTTGGTTCGGCATTGAATTTGAAATGTACTCAAAATGTTAGTTGTTACTTGTTAGTGTAGTGTACATGATCATTTGGTATATATTTCTAGTACAGCTTGGCAAATTACCAGTTATTCCTTTTGAAACTCGGGGGAGTGGGATTTCTGGCGTTTTCCCCTTTACGCTGCTCATATTTAGTAGTGCAACTTTGAACTGAATGTTGATCCATCTAAAAAGGAATTGATTTAAAAATAGATGATGCACTTGATCTTAATCAAAATGACTTAAAAGGTATCTGTGTCAAATTTTCTTTCTTACTACTTCTTTTCATCTGAATTTCTTTTTTGTTCCTCTTGCTTTGCCTTTCAGGAGTCCATCCAGTTTGACCTAAGATGGACCAGGTAAAGGAGTTCCTCATCTGTATCATTAGTTGCTTTCTGTTTACCTGATGCTTATATTGGAAAGTGATATTGTGGGTAATTGCAGTATGAAAAAGTTGAAAAGATTGGTGAAGGAACGTATGGCGTAGTGTACAAAGCTCGTGATCGTGTAACTAATGAAACTATTGCACTGAAGAAAATTCGGCTGGAGCAGGAAGATGAGGGTGTGCCAAGCACGGCTATTAGAGAAATCTCCCTCTTGAAAGAGATGCAGCATGGAAACATTGTGAGGTACACTGTAGCAATATGGTCTTTATTGCTACTTCTGTAAATATTACTGTATGGATGTGATTGTGATGAGAGTGGTTGAGGCTGTATTCTCTATTTGATGTGGTTATTCAATAAATGTAAAGTTGATTAGGCAGTTTATGCATGTCTAGTTCCCCTTCATATCAGTTTAAGCAGGGTCTCCAATATTACAGTTTCTTGAGTAGTAAAATATTGATTTGTTTTCTGGCACAGGCTGTTTTCCTTTTACCCCTTGTTTTGCCGTGTAAGAATTTTTGTAACTATTTATCTTCTTAAATTCTTCTATATGGCGCGCATAGTTGGGAGATGTTTTTCTTGTGCTCTGGGGACTGGGGAAGGCTCCATGGGATGTACTGGTTCTTACTTGGGAAAACTTCACCCTCTATGTCTAGCGCTTCTTCAAGTGTAATTGGGTTGCGTAAGGGCTGTTTCTGTGTAATGGATATAGACCTAAGTTTGCTACAACTTGTAGCCATATTCATAGTTACTTAGATTCAGAAAATAAAGTTCAGCATCTAAACATTTTGAATTGAAGGTATTATAGATTATGCATCTATGCATACAAGCGTGTTTCTATAGAGATGCATCTAGAGAGAAGATCCAAACACGATCTATATGTTGGATACCAATATAGAAATTCTCTTTCATAATATCGGAAAGGTATTTTTGCATTTTGTAAGATAGTTTTCTTCCTATCTGGTTACAGGTTGCAAGATGTGGTTCACAGTGAGAAGCGATTATATCTAGTGTTTGAATATCTCGACTTGGATTTGAAGAAGCATATGGACTCATGTCCAGAGTTCTCTAAGGATCCGCGTCTTGTAAAAGTGAGTAAGAACTGGATGATCCTTTGGAAGTCTGGTCTCGTTATGTGCTATCTGCTTGATGAATTTTGTAACTCTATGTGTCTTTGTGGAGGAGGAAGGGAGAGGCACTCTGACCACAGGCTTCTTGTTCATGGTCATCAATTAAGCAATCTCTCTAATTTTGCAGATGTTTTTGTATCAAATTCTTCGTGGAATTGCTTATTGTCATTCTCATAGAGTTCTTCACCGAGATCTGAAGCCTCAGAACTTGCTGATAGATAGACGTACAAACGTTCTAAAGCTTGCAGACTTTGGATTGGCTAGAGCATTCGGCATTCCTGTCAGAACTTTCACTCACGAGGTATGAACATTGTGTTTAGATCTCTGAAACTTTTATTGTGACTTCTCTTGAATCTTTACCAATTGTTTAATGCACCCTAGGACTGATGAGAAGCTAGTTATAGCAAAGCATAAACTTCTCTTACATCTGACGCACTTTTTCAGGATCTGATACATCTTCTCTATGCGATCAACTTTTTTCTCTTCGAAGTTTTTCTTTACCATTTATAGCTTTAAGTTTTCTGATAAAGATAAAGATTTTGATCAGGATTCAGGGTTTTGGTCCTATCATTTAAGATACTCTTTTATTATCTGTATTAACCAAGCAATTGGAGGAGCAAGGGTATTTCTCTAGCTTTTATTTCCTTGGGTCTTCAATAGTTGACTTTTTGTTTCAGGTGGTGACCTTATGGTACAGGGCACCAGAAATACTGCTAGGATCACGCCACTACTCTACTCCTGTTGATGTTTGGTCAGTAGGCTGCATATTTGCTGAGATGGTGAACCAGCGGCCTCTGTTTCCGGGTGACTCCGAGATTGACGAACTTTTCAAGATTTTCAGGTTTTTTAATATACGTAATTATTCTTATTGATAAAACAATGTGCATCACTAATTCTTTATGAAGACAATGTTCTTTGTGGAAGGAATATACTTTGATGATGGAAGTGTCCTCCTTATCAACACACTGCAGATCCCATTTTCATCCTTGTAACTAGCCCTTCTTAGAAAGGAATAAGCACGGAACATTCTACTGACCTCCTTTATGCATCACAGACTAAGATAATTAGAACTCAAAAATCAGGCAGAATGTAGGGGGCTGAGTGAACAGAATATAAGAGTATGGATAAGCCTCATGGTTCGGAATTCCATAACCATCCTTATGGATGGCCTATGATGTGCATTTCCTTATGGTGATACGCATATTAGTAATTTATTTTATTTACATTCCCCTCTATGAGGCTTAACAAGGTTCATATATTGGCTTTATGATGTTTATCGCCAAAATATCACTATTAACATGTTTATAACTATAAATTTCATCAAATTCTATAAAGAGAATGCTAGAGTGGGAATTATTTTTTAAAAATAGAATGCTAGAGTGAGATTTCTTGAATCATGGAATGTCAGCTTTTCGTTTCCTTCTGCGTCGTGTTTATTGAATATTTCCAATGATGAGATGATTCTCTACTTTTTCCTTCTATGAAGAGTTGTGGGTACTCCAAATGAGGATACATGGCCTGGAGTGACTTCTTTGCCTGATTTTAAATCTGCTTTTCCAAAATGGCCATCTAAGGTAATTTACGTTTTTTTTTGTTGCCCTTAGCAATTCGAATCCTTCTATACTATGAAGATAACATCCTATGAATTATATAATTGGAGCCATTTAAATTCGCAGGACTTAGGAACTGTAGTCCCTAATCTTGGTGCAGCAGGCCTTGATCTCATTGGTGTAAGTTCACATTCTAGTTAAAAATGGCATATGCATCTTATGAGCATGCAAAACAAGTTTGAATGTAGTTCCTGCTTTATGATTGTACATTTCTTTCTTATTAACCGTTTCAGAATCTGCTTCCATATACTTGTTTCAGTTTTGTTCAGTCTACGCTCTTCTGTTTACCTTCCGTTGTGCGTCCGTTTTTGTTTCCTTCTCAATTCTCCTTTTTATTTGGAGGACATTTACTGGGTGGTGGGTCATTATGGTGCAGTTTATTTTTATGGAAATAGCAATTTTCATCTTGTAAACTCGATGGATGACTTTGGTACTTCTCTTCATTTGAACTATGAGTAGGTCTTCACATGGACAATGAATAATGTTTGATGATTAGACGATACAATATTTTAGCCTTCAATCTCTCATGCTGGTATATGTGCCCCCATTACTCATCATGTCCTGGCTTATTGATGTTTCAGAAAATGCTTTACCTAGACCCCAGCAAGAGAATCACTGCCCGAAGCGCCCTTGAGCATGAGTACTTCAAGGACATTGGGTTCGTTCCATGAATCGTGGCACCTGCATCTTGAGTTCTAATGTATATTTGAGTGTGTTATCTTTAGGCTTTATTTGTCCTCTACTTCTAATTATATTTCCTCCAATGACATCCAATCAATCTGTTTACGATTCACGCTAGATGTTTGAAGATAGTTTCACTGCAATTTCCTTTGGTTTTGTATTTTATGGTTCAGACAATACTGGAAGACAGCAATCCATTCTGCTTTCTTCATTAATTTTATTTTCGGTTACATTAAGTGTCGTTGTGCATAGTTTGCTATCTGGACTTAATTTGAGTTTATTACTGGAGAGCTTTTTATCATCCAAAAAGCGTCATTCTTGAGGACACAACCTGATATATTACGCATTCTACAGATAAGGTAAAGACTATTGTCGATCTCACAAGGAGCAATACTAGGACTGATTAACTGTTAATTAGATGAAATTAACTACATGTTAAATGAGGATTTAACCCCATTAAACAGCCCAACTTTCTAACTCCATTTTAATTCGCAGTTTCGTTACAAATAACAAAGGAAAGCAACATTGTTTAAACAAGCTTTATACTTGTTGCATTACTTCTGCAAGCAGTTATTGATGGATTTTTATAAATCAAAACATAAGGTTTTGGAAAAGTTTCTTCTCCATTTAGGTTTAGCCAATACAATAGTGCAAGTGTATTAAGGCTAAAAGCAACTTGCAGCATGAAAATTAATTCAAGACTCGAATTAATACTATGAGTAGAAAAGGAGTACAAAAATTAGTTATACAACTTGACTTAACATAAATAGCAAAATCGGTGATACGTCCTCCATTGAGATTGTGACAACAACATTTCTAGTGTAATTCTGCGAGTGGAGTTTGGAACACATACCGATGCATGTATGCTTTAAAAATATCACATTGACCACTGCATCTTTGGTTTTCATGCGGTCATGCTCATCTCTTAAAGAATCCCATTGCCTGGTAGACATTATTTACAGTAACATCTGCTATGTCTGCTGCTTTTCTGGCTCCCTCTGCTAAAACTTCGTCCAAGTAACTTGAGTCGGATATGATTTCCTCATAGCGTACCTGCAAAGTGCAAACCAAAAGAACTTGTACTAAAACTGTCTTTTGAAGGAATAAAACATTGGACAGAAAACTAGGCTTGCAATCGAGATGAATCATCTTTATCCTTGCAATTGCCAGATGCGAAACAGAAATGTATCCTGTTAGAAAACCAAACACAAATAATTTCACAGGAAAAACGAAAAGGACCATCGAAGAAACTATAACCCCAAAGTGAAGTTGAAACAAAAAAAGACGTTACAGAGGAAAATGAAAAGTTAACACAAAAGAGTTGATGTGATAAGTTGATACCTAGATGCAAAATACTAGCAAGAAAGTTTATTGCTACCAAAAGGGTAGCACCAAAATTCATATACAAAGATGCAACCATCTGTATTCCCACAAAGCTATTATAAGATTATTTGATACCAGGATGGAGTGAGTGTCGCAAATTAAAGCTCAAGGACAGTTTATGTCACCCTTATATTCTAAAGTCTTCAATACTTATGTTGGAAAAAGATCAAAAAAGGAGGTATATAAAGAGATAATAGCACTAAATGCACTTTATTGCCACTCTCAAACTATATTTCTTACCAAGTTTCTAGCTCTGTGACATTGACTACACTAAGAAGTAGGTTACTAGTTCACGCACTCGTGATTCTCCAGTATAAGCATGCGGATGCATTTTAGCTGAATTTCCAACTAGATCTAAAACAAATATATCATGGACACATCAACTACACAAGCACAACTAACGCAAAGCTATCAGGAAGCATCACATGCGAAAGAAGAAACCTGGATAGGGTGTAGATGATCAACTAAAGCATCTGTAAGCACAATTTTGAATGTTCCCCAATTCATATCTCTGCATTCTTCTGCAACCTCCTGCAACATCAAGTCTTTGAGATTTAACTTCTCCATTATTGCTTGGACAATGTAATATAGAGGAACCGATTTTGCACCCTCAAACTCAACCACCCAAAAAAGAGAGAAATTTACCTATTTCATGACACATTTTGCCAGACCTTTAATGTGGAAGTTCCTTTTAGACTTAAAAATTAAATTGATAGCAATAAAATAAAAATAATTGAAGTTGTTTATGTAGAATGAGGAGGAAGAATTTTTTTTACAGTACCCAGTTTGATTATTCAAAGAAGGGTCAAAGACTTTAGTATCATGTAGAACTCAAATGAAGGAATTTGGAAATACACAGCTTAGGTTTTCCCTCAAGCTATTGATAATTTAAACAGTGGAGAACATTGATAGAATGTCTGCATTGGTTGAGGTAATGTCTCTGCCTCTAATGGATTTCTCAAGATTTCAGAATTGTTAGAACGTTGCAGAATAGAAATTCTCAAGATTTCATGTTATTCATTTCTGCCTCCTGACAGATTTTGACAGCCATAAATTTACGTTCAAGAAAAGTTGTCAGAGAAAAGCATCTGGTGGACATTTTGGAAGGAGAGGAACTCTAGATGCTTCGAAGATACAAGCTATTTACTTTATTCTTTTGGATTTTGGTGCAAATCTGATCCTTGTAAGAAGAATGAGGATGTTCTATTCATCTTATCATGTTATTCGTTTCTGCCTCTCTGATGGATTTTGACAGCCATAATAAATAGACGTTCAAGAAAATTTGTCAGAGAAGCATCTGGTGGACAATTTGGAAGGAGAGGAACTCTAGATGCTTTGAAGACACAAGCTATTTACAGAATTCTTCTTTTTGGATTTTAATGCAAATCTGATCCTTTTAAGAAGGGATGTCCTAAACATCTTTTTGGATTCCAGCATTTTTATGCTGATGATTACTTATATATAAAAAATGTTACCTTGATCCAAAAAAAAAAAAAATTGACTCTCTCAATTGTATGCATCACATAAAATGGGACCAAGGCAGTGGCTTGATTTCCCAATACCTTAGGTTGTAATTAACAGCACAAGGAACTGTAAGAAAGAACCACAGAATAAACTGTGCAAACATAAGTTACAGTTACATGCTAAAGTTAACCTGTCACCCATTAACGAAGAGGCATACATACTATTGGTGAAAAAAAAAACACAGAAGGGTAATGTACACAAATTATTAGCATTGAATATGAGGTGATTCACCTGCTTGGTCTTGCCTGAAACTAGCTGATAAATGGAAAGAAGATTGTTACATTCAGGTCTTTCTGCATTGTCAAACTCCAAGCTGTGTATTGGAAAATAAAACAACAGAAGAAATTATAACTCAGCACAAGAAAGTAGTCATTGAGAAATTATTTAATGTTGGATGTAATTCACGTGCCTTGTCACGGTCTAAGCCTTTAGAGAAGCTTTTTCTTTTAGAAATTATAAGTAGGACATTAAAGTGTCAATGGAAAAGACAAAATAATATTCTGCAAACATCCACACCGGGAGTGATTGGTTGCTTACCCGGGAAACGCATCAGTCTTGCACCGTTTTATTTTATTTGCTATTACCTAAGAAAAGAACAAAAAATCCCACATTACGCGTTAAATAGGTCTAATGTTCAACATACAACAATTACCCCAACAAAACTTTATTTTGGTATCGAAAGGTCATCGCCGCGAAAGATTCATTAAAAAAATGCCTACAACTTCACATTTCATACCTAGAACCTCTACTCAATGGAAATGACACAAGTATTGAATTTGAATTTAAACTGTTATTGTTTAATATAAAAGAATGGACGTCAGATTTTTTCTCAAAAAAAGAGATAATTATTTATTTATTTTTGGTTTCTTAAGGTTAAAATTGAAGATACGCTTTGTTGGGATGAAAGGAAGTGTTGTTTAATATATTACCATTAATAAAATACGGTTAGACTTACCTTTTTAGAAGATATATATTAATTTAGGACAAAGTTGGATATTCAACCAAAGACAAATAATCCTAAACAAATCTTAGTCCAATTGCTTAGCTATTAATAAAGCCACTACAACCCACGTTCCCAACCACTGTGGACCTGTAATGCCTCCGCATGCAAAAGGCTGGACATTTGGAGCACAGGCAACATAACACATCGGCAAGACATTGCTTAAACTGAGAATGGATATGAATCTGAATTTACTAGCATGTTCAGAAAAATGAACCTTGCACTTAACTCAACTGCAACAGCTAGCTTTTTTAAGTTGAGTAAACGCCTAAACAATGTGAACCTCTAACGTGTCCACATGCCTGAGGCTGACTATTTGGAGCACATGCAACATAACAACTAGGCATGACATTGTTTTAACAAAGAATATTTATGATTCTAGCTTTAATACCTTGTTTAGGAAAATGAACCTTGGACTTAACTCCAACTGCTAGCTTTTCAGATTGAGTTAGCTTTGTTGACACTAGACCCTGAAATCCACTAATGCTCTAGACATTCTAATCGTAATTCTCAGATATGTTAATCCGAAACCAATAATTGGATTGTGGAATAAACTAAATATAAACAAAGAGAGAAAAAGAGAATTGAAAAGTATTTATGATGAACTTCTAGATGGAATTGCAGATACCCAAAGACGAGAAGCTGCAAACTTGTCTTTTTCTCTTTCCTTCTTACAATGGCACATCCAGAATATGACTAGTCTATTCAAGTTTTTATTATCATGTTCAAATGCATCAACCCACATTTGAAAGGGAAATACATAAAGAATGCTGAAAACAATAAGCAGATGACCCAAAAAAATTACTTACATCTTTTGAATCTAGCAAATTGATTCTCGACTGATCAGATGGTGCTGACTTTGACATCTGTCGAACACACTTCATTAAAAAAATATATAGGAAAGATGCACAAATTTATCAATGAAACTGAGACAAATATGACAAAGGCTTTAGGCAGTAACTATCGCAAGATGAAGATCAATTTTCTTAGATGGGGAGGAATTACTTAGTCTCCAAGAGAGGTTCACACCATACTTTCACATTGGCTATGCCAAGGTCCACTCATGTAAGGGTTTTGTCTCACAGAATGCCTTAACAGTTTCAGTCTTTGAAATGTCACAAAACTATCTTAAAAGTGAAGTTGGGAAGTAGAATGGTGTTGCAACTTGTATGTAGATTCAAATCCTTCCTCTCCCGTTTGTACATTGTGGACTACATTTCCAGAAAAAGTGTTATCAAGTTGACAGATGCAAAAATTTCTAACAATAACATTATAACATGTTCTCTTGGGAAATGCTACCACTCCTTTCGTGGTAGGATTATCCCAAAAACATTCTTGGCTGTAGGTCAAATGGCGTAGGATGGGTATACAGCACATGACAAAACCCAACTAGTTTCGCATTGAGGCGCTGTTATAGTTGCTGCTGCAGGTCAAGTAGAATCAAATCAAATACATACGTTTGTACTAGAATGGTAGTTTACTGTCTATATATAATTTCTCATCAGGAGAGCGATAGGCCTGTTTGAAGAGCAAGCTTGAAAATAAATGGAGAGGTCACAGAATTCACCATTAGCAGGATACTATAAAGTGAAGTGCGTGAAACTCTATGTACATTTGTCATTTGTTATATATGAAAAGACTTTTCTCATCCGCATTTCACTGAAATTTAATCATTTAAGAGTTCAGTTACTGAAATTCAATTGCCTTGCTGTATATTTGTGCAGCTACAACTTTTAAGCTTCTAAGAAAGAGTCCGTGCAGGAGAAGAAAAGAAAGAAAAGAAGTTGTTTGAACTTAAGAGATTGCAAACCTTGGAAAGGCCATCAGTAAGGGACATGATTCGAGCCCCAGTGGGTGGAATAAGGGGTTCAGGAACCTACATTGACAAAATCATACTGACAAGTGTTTTCACCTATACAAATAATAATGTACAGAAGTGAAGGGTATCAACCAGACAACAGTTGAGAATCCACCTTGAAGAGTGCACCACCTCTCCTGTTACAGAGAAATGACAAAGTGATTTTCTTTTGACAAGTTGAAACAGAATCAGCTACTTCCTAGTAACCAAGAAAAGAAGGGACACAAAAAAGTCAAACAACAAAAGGCAAGTATACAATCAAATATATGTATTTAGAGCAAAACGTGACAACCTTATGACTTACCCTCCCAGCTTCTTCCACTTCCTTCCTCCATATAAATAGTTCACACGCTCAGCCAGCTCTCTTGTCAACTCCAGATGTTGCTTCTGATCCTCTCCGACAGGGACAAGATCAGACTGCAAGAAAGATACTCAAATACATCAGATCCACACATATTTACACACTTTCAAGATTACAGTTGGTGACAAATTGTGGTGGGGACTGCAGTGGCATTAGCAAGCTCCGCCAAGGATACCTCAAGATATTATGATAATCTAAATACTGAATGCAACAAATCAAGATTCTTCTTCATGAAAAATAAATCCGAGGCATATCAACTAGGGTTAGTGAAATATGGAGATGGGTAACACCTGATACAGAAGAATATCAGCAGCCATTAGCACAGGATAGGTTAAAAGAGCAACACCCACATTTTCATCCCCCTGCATAGAGAAGAAATGTATTAAAAAAACAACCGGTAGAGACACTAAAAAACAGTCGGGTACAACATAGAGCTAAAGGTTTTAATATAAGAAATGTATTAAAAAAAAAAAGCAGACTTAGGATGTTTCTGTAACAGATGGGGACAAACCCAGCAACCAACCGTCTGGACGTCGTCAAGATAAAAGGTTCATTCAATTTTTTGGTTCCAATTTCAGGCAGTAATTATATTCACCAGCTATTTCAACAATTCAAATAAGTCTAGACGCCTGAAATGAGATAAGTAAGAACCCCGAAGCATACATACATGTTTCTTCTCGAGATAGGGGAGTCCAAAGGCATACCCATTAAAAGCATGCTTATATATTTCAAGCTTTCATATGATAGTAGGTATGCATACTGGGTCATGGGACTTAAAATTGGTCCTCTCAATGAAGTTAGGATCTTCAAATCAAAATGATGTTTGATTAATGTTGTTTGTAGGAAATAGTAAAGAAATACCAAAACTGATCTTGACTACTAACTGCACACAATAGAGGAAGTGATCTATAGAACAGAAAGGATGACCGGTAACTAAATAGGTGTGTAAACAAGCAAGATTTTATGCAGCATTAAAGGTCATAAGTTCAAGAGGCAAGCAGCAAACACATGTTGAGCAAAAGTGTAATCTGCAGCTAAAAGTAAGAACTATATTCACCTGAACACATTTATGTTGAGCCCAATGACATCAATGGCACTTAGAAAGGTAGTCAGAGAAAAATAAATGAATTATCTTTTGCCACTTATAGAAGTTCTTCCCAGGTTTTATATTCACACTTGATATCAAATCTACCTACTATTAGCTTATCCAAAACATCCTTTGGTTGAGTTCATACTTATAGCACCTTTTACATATGAAGCATCAAATTACAGTTTACGAGATGATAAGTTTAAAATAGAACTCCTTCAAAAAGATTTGATGAGTCAAATATGTATAGGTTGCCTAATCCTAAAAGACAGAAATTGAGATATTGAAAGATTGACACTCTATGGAGACAGGGCTGCATACAGCAACAACGCACCGCCTTCCGTGACTTCTCTTTAAATTGAATCATTCTATTGAGCCAACCAATAGGTGTTGCAGAACTCAAAAGCCACATCAACTCTACATGAGCACGAACATGAGACTGCACAAAGACTGAAGCCTGAAACCAAAGTTGCAGTGATCAGAATGCAAGGGATATTGCTACAATGTAATATATATGTTAGAGAAGACAAATAGTAGACCTTAGAAGGATCTACACCACATGCTAGATAAATAGCAGCTGTATCCCTTGTTGCCTTTAGCAATTGTTGTGCTTCATATTGCAAAGTTATCTGGAAACATCTGAAACAATATTACCTTCACCGAGGAGGAGGAATTCTTCAAGAATGAAACAAAAAGAGTTCTTTAATTTTTGGGAATTTCTCCAGATGGGATAAGCCTCAAACATAAAGTGAAAGAGAAGACCGAAGGACAAAGGGTATCATAGCACTATTACTTGATAATGCAAGTTCATATATATATTCCATAAAATGTAAAATGGCATGAGAAAATTGCAAAGAAACGACATATGATTAGGGAATAGTCTGTAAATTTGAAAAATACCGCATGAAGGTCCACAATGAAGAAGAATGTCTCATATGTATCCTGAAAAGAGAAAACTCGTCGGTGAAAAAGTAATTGTGTAATACAAATCCGTATTGAAATTTCTGAAAAGAAAATATAATAATGTGAGAAATAGAAAAGAATTTAATAGCAAAGCTCTTTTCTTTTACATGTAAAATGATAGTAAATCTCTTCACACGTCTTATATGTTACACAGACTGTAATTTCCAATCAACTGAGTACTAGAATTATGGGATTTCCAGAATTCCTTTCTTTTTAAAAATGTCATTTACTATCAACTGAATACTAGCATTAAAGGGATTCCAGAATTTCTTTTAAAATAGGCCATTTAATTGAGTATTCAAATAATTAGAAAGAACCCAAACAAAAACAGGAACCATTAACATGTATGTGTTATAACATCCACTGTTTCCTCATCAATCTGTGTTAGCAATTGGGTTCACTATTCCATTCGAAAAACCAACTGAGGCAACAACATAATGCAGTGAAAACCAAAGACATCAGCAGATATTCGATTCATAAGGAGTTGATAAACATGCTAGCAAGTAAGTTCGAATCCTGAAACGTTGCCCATCAGACCTTGATGGGCAATCCACAGTAACATATAGCAAAAAGATGTTGAAAAATGAAGACTAAGAGGTGTGGATTTGACAATATTCATTCAACAAAGTTTTCCTGGCTGATACTGGCCTCCATTGTGAAATGAGTATCAGTGAAATGAAAACCAAAGTAGTCATAGAAATTTGGAAGTCTTAGATTCATGATATATAAATTTCCAATATGGGTGTACGTGAATTTGACCACACCAAGACAAATCTACAAACATATTTTAACACAAGAAGTTCTAGGGTAAAAGCTAAAAGCGGAAAACTCAATCACCATTCAACATGGTACATTAGTAGGACGCACTTGCACCTTAGCTTCAGATTGCAAAACATAACATCAATATGATATTCAGAAACTACATAAGAAGAGAGCAACAAAAACAAAGAATCTCAATTGCTAGGAGTATGTTGTAACTAAGTTAAAACTTCTATTACATAGAGTCTTTCCCCACGGGAAGTATAAGAAAATACAAAGAAGCCAACCTGCAATCGTATCCAGTTCTTTATGGCACCAAGGTAGTTCCCCAGATGTATCGATCCAGTAGGCTGAACACCGGAGACTATTCTCTTCCTGTAAATTAAAAAAAAAGAACAACATTCTAATCACGAAAATCATTAACTATCATGGTGATCTGAACTTTCAAACAACCAGCGAGTGTGTAGCACTTTGCATAAATGCCTTTTTGAGAATCACCCTAGAGAGGTTCATATGATGCCTCATGGTACCATAAACCACAAGCATCATATTTCTCCATATATTGAGGCATGATTAAAATAACAAAAGCTTCTACTTTCCGAAGTACTGATATATGGAACCACATAATATGGGCATAAAGTGCAAGAAGAGTTAAAGTTGAAAATTAGACATAAATCATACAACTATACTGTAAAAGTTGCGTGATTACTTAATTATTACTCTTGTAAAACACAAGCTTTTAGCATTCTGGAACAGCATAATCATTAAGATTTGGAACCAATCACTGATTGTCGTGGATTCATTATACTCTCTAGTTCAAAATGCCGAAGACCATTCCAGGACTGCTGTGAATGCTGAATTGAGGGGGAAATCAATTGTTATGAATTTATCGTTCATTAACAATGACACAAATCAACTTAAAATCACCTAGAAGTAACAAATCAACCTTGAAACTGAACTTCCCAAACATTAAAGTCAAGCTGGATAAACAAGTCAAGCAGTGCAGAATAAATGATTAAACACACTAATTTGACAATTCCCACATGAATCAAGAGTTTGTACAAATTAATCAACAAGCCCATAATTAGCAAGCTGTCAGACTGAAACGCTTGAAGAAAGCAATGAAATATCTGAGTTTTTTGTCCAATTAAAAAATTTATCTCTCAGTTGCATTACACAATATGGCAAGTAAATCACAATTGATTAATTGAATCAACATTTCCTTCAACAATCAGGCTATCAAATCAAAATGCTTGAAGAAAGCAATGACATATCTGTGTTTTTTGTCCAATAAATCTCGGTTTCGAGTTTCATACTTGAACTATCACCAAATATTCATCGGAACATACTACAACTATCAGTTGTTCCTTTTTTTCTACCTGAACAATGATGATATTTCAAGTAGTAAAGGAAACAACTGATATCTAACGTGTGTTTCCATAAACACAATTCAAGTATGAAACTCGAAAAAACAGTATACTTCATGTGTGCTTTTGCCTATCAACTCTTGATATTTCTCAGTTTGCATTATACAAACTGGCAAGTAAATCACAATCGAGTATCATTCACTAATTCATATGTACAAAACAAATCCAGTTTACATAATTCGAGCTGAGCAGTAAAGGCAACAACTGATAGTTAAAGTGTGTTTCCATAAACACAATCCAGAACTCGAAAAAACGGTATACTTCATGTGTGCTTTTGTCTATCAACTCTTGATATTTCTCAGTTTGCATTACATAAACTGGAAAGTGAATCACAATTGAGTATCATTCACTAATTCATATGTACAAAACAAATCCAGTTTACATAATTCGAGCTGCATTACCTTACAGGACTTGAAGAAGACTCGGAGTTCACAGGTTCAGATACCGCTACACTACTGCAAAAGCACCAGAAATCTCCACCGGCTTGTTGACGAATCATCCGTGTTCTTCTCAAGTATCCACCAATACTTAATCCGCTAGACCTGCTAAATACAAACAAATCGAAACAAAATTGAAGATAATCAATGGATAAACTGAAAATCAACAGAGAATGAGAGTGAGAGAGAGAGAGATGAATACGTTGAAGAGACGAAACGAGGAGCAGAACAGGTGACCACACTGAAATGCGAGAGAAGAGAACAACCCATTGGTGCAAAGCTATATGGATGAGAAGCTGAGACTGAACAATAAAGAGGGAAAAGATGAAATTGAGGAATAAAGAGAAAATTATACTAAATAACTTTAATTAGAAAAAGCTGAGTAGGCATAAAAGTACTATATTATTTCTTTCGTTTAATTTTGTTTGTCTATTATTTTAAAAATATAATTTATTTCATACATTATTTTTAAAATATCAATAAAAGATAAATAATTTATTTTTTAATATGTTGTTGAAAACTTGAAAAATCTTTTTCAGATACCTAAATAGAACAGCTGAAAATGAAAGGCATAAAACGTATTCATTAAATGCGACTTATGAGTAAAATTTCGTGATATTTTATTAATTATTGAAATTACTATATTACTCCTTCTGTTTAAGCATAAAATGCATTCAATGAATACGATTTATGAGTAAAATTTGTGTCTTCTTGTTAATTTACCATATTACCCCTTCCGTTTAGGCATAAAACTCATTTAGTGAATACGATTTATGAATAAAATTTTGTGTCTTCTTATTGATTATTGAAATTACTATATTATCTCATTCGTTTATGCATAAAGCGCATTCACTAAGTGCAATTTATGAGTAAATTATGTCTCTTCTTATTAGTTGTTGAAATTACTATATTATCCCTTCTGTGTAGGCATAAAACGCATTTGGTGGATGTGATTTATGAATAAAATTTTGTGTCATCTTATTAATTATTGAAACTACTATATTATCCTTCTCATTTTGGCATAAAACGCGTTCCTTTAGTGCGATTTATGAGTAAATTTTGTGTCTTCTTATTAATTATTGAAATTACCATATTGCCCCTTCTGTTTAAGCATACAACGCATTCAATAGATGTGATTTATGAGTAAAATTTGTGTCTTCTTATCAATTATTGAAATAAACATATTACCCTTTCCGTTTAGGCGTAAAAACGCTTTTAGTGAATGAGATTTATGAGTAAATTTTTGTGTCAAAAATTGAGAAAATGTCTCCCTTTAATTGACGATTATCAAAAAAATCATTCTTATTAATTATTGAAATTACTATATTACCCTTCTGATTTTGGCATAAAACGCATTCCTTGAGTGCGATTGATGAGTAAATTTTGTGTCTTCTTATTAATTATTGAAATTACCATATTGCCCCTTCCGTTTAAGCATAAAACACATTCAATAGATGTGATTTATGAGTAAAATTTGTGTCTTCTTATCAATTATTGAAATAAACATATTACCCTTTCCGTTTAGGCGTAAAAACGATTTTAGTGAATGCAATTTATAAGTAAAATTTTGTGTCTTCTTATTAATAATTGAAATTACTATATTACCCTTCTCATTTTGGCATAAAACGCGTTCCTTGAGTGCGATTGATGAGTAAATTTTGTTTTTCTTATTTATTGTTGGAGTTACGATATTTTCCTTTTCGTTTAGGCATAAAACGTATTCAACGAATGTGATTTATAAGTAAATTTTGCGTTTTCTTATTAATTATTAAAATTAATATATTATCCCTTCCTTTAGACATAAAACACAATTAGTGAATGCAATTTATCATCAAAAAATTATTTTTTCTTATTAATTGTGAAAAATGACTATATTATCCCTTCCGTTTGGGCATAAAACACTTTCAACGAATGCAATTTATGAATAATTTTTTTGTGTCTTCTTATTAATTATTGAAATTACTATATTACCCCTTTCGTTTATGCATAAAAAGCATTCATTGAGTGCGATTTATGAGTAAATTTTTTTTATCTTATAAGGGTATATATGTGTCAAAGTATAACGAGAGTAGTATATTTAACCCAAAAGTATAACGAGAAGGGTATATTTAGTCCAAAAGCATAACGAAAGGTGTATTTAAGTCATTTCCAATAGTATAGGGGTATATTTTACTTTTTACCGTTTCTTATAAAGTGGGATCCGAATAGGATAAAGTGTACATATATCTTACCATTATCTGTATGAAGTAGATAAATTATTTTCGAAAGAAATTCGACTCAAAAGACCAACACAATAATTAAAAAGATGGCAATGTACTAAAACATGAAATTAATAGCTAAAATTTCGATATATATCTATATATATATATAAATTGTAACGAAAAATTACCGATCACCTAATCACATGAATAAGTGATATTAAACATAATATATCAAAAATTACATAAATATACCATGACAATTTATACTACCACCAAATCAAATACGTAATAGACTACTTGATCCTTAATTAGATATCTCGTCCTCCTATTTGGACACTCAATATGTTGAGCGAGTTCAACGTTAAACTTCCGTTATCTTCGCGGTTTAACTTAACGTCTTGTGCCGCTACTTGCAGACGGCGTTTTAAGGATCTCGCAGGTTCATTATATATCTACTAGCATAAAATGCGATAGTAACAATTTGGACTGAATCGAAGTACGCCATAGAAGCAACGAAGGTAGAAAAAAAAAATGGAGGACGATAGGATTCTAGAGAGAGAAAGGTATCAAATGGAGCAAATTCGGGAGCTTGAATCGGAGGAATTACAAGTTGAGGAAGTCGATGAAGAATCATCAGACGATGAAACTAAGTAAAATTATATACATTTTTTGCTTTTTTGCATTTTGATTTGTTGTTAAATTTGTGTGGTGATCGTATTTTCTAGGGTTTGTAGTTTGATTTATTATGAAGTGTGTATATTATGGCTTTTGGTATCAATGTTTGCATGTTTTGTAGCCTTGTGGTTTTGTTGTTTTAAGATTGGAGTAGTTTTTGAGATGTTTATATGCTTAATTTATCTACATCACATATCTTGTATCTGCAAATTGGAAATGGAAAGTAAAATTGGATCATTTTGTGCTTACCTAGACTAATTCCATGACGTATCACCTCGCATAAGCTAAAAGTACTAGGTAACTTTGTCCACCAAGGTTAGAGGAAATGAGAAGAACATGAGACGTCATGGTGCTCAACCACTTCATTGACCGTTAGGCCACACCCTTGGGGGTGCGAAAAGTCCAAAATTATAGTATTAGATTTCTTTGTACCTAGATAAAGGAGAGAGAAGTGAAATGTAGGCAATTGGATGACTTGGAGTATTGGAACATAGAAGTACGTCGTTTCTCTTATGTGAACTGGGAATCACTTTTGAGAATGCCTATTAGAAATTTACTTGGACCGCAGGTATCATCATAGTAAGAGAAGAATGTAAGAGAGAGATCTTTTTTCATTATTTAGATCACTTCTGTTTTCCCTCTAGATCTGTCACCTATAAATTATAAACTAGTCTGCTAGTTCTGCCTATCTACTTCTTTTTTTTTTAATTTCTGGACGGATACATCTTCTCTTTGGATCATTTAAAATACGATAGATTTTTCATGTTCCTTGCATAGGTTTATGTCTGATAGTTACATCAATACAATATCATGTTGTGTATGTTCAAACATATGTCGGTAAACAAAAAAAGGGGGTGGGGGGTGGGGTTATTAGAACTTTGAGAAGTTATAAGTAACTTAAGCCTAGTAGTCAAAGCAAGTAGAAGTATACTTCAGTCGGAACTGAAGAATGTGGTTTTGCGGACAATGAATTGGGATGAAAACCACAAGATCATGTTCAAATCTCAGCAGAGACACTCTATAGTTCAGGTGCGTCCAAGTTATCCAAGAAACTAATATATCCAAATATAAGTTGGAGGTTCTAACACAGTCCCAAATGTTCTCATCAATATATTTTGTCTAATAATCCCTCTGACTATAATATTTCAGTGCTTAATTGGGTGTGGAGTTCTAGAAAGAACACACATATGACATACTAATAGTACCCTGGAAGTTGGAACGACAGTGTTAGACATGCCACAACATTTTGATGGCTATAAGAATTCATTAAAGGTAAAATGAGAGGTTTAAAGTTGAAGAATTTTCTATATTCTGAGACAAAACGCTACGTGATTTCTAACATATGTCCTAGCATTGGTGGATAGAGTTACATAGTACCTGTTGCTGGTGGGTGGTGACATACATCTATAGAATTAGTCGAGGTGCTAACAAGTTGTCCCAGACACCACGACTACTAAAATATTGTTGTCATGCTTTTTTGGAATACACTAAAAATGGAACACGCGCCATATAAAAAATGAAAGGGAGGGAGTTACTCTTTTTCAGCTATGATCTAATGGATTTTCATTTTCTCATTACAAGTATCAATCAAGAATTTCTTTACTAAAAGACGAGAAATGATTTTTTTTGTACTTGGCTTCTGATCATAGTTACCGTAGTTCGGGGGGAGCATCTGCATCTGGTGAATTTACTTACAACACCTCTTTGGCTGCCTTACATTCTTACCTTGGTGGTAGGTGTAATCTGCTTTTCCATCTCATTTTTTTACTTTTTTGGGATGATGCAACTCTCATGTTATTTGACTTATTTTTAAACATTTTCTTGAGTCAGATGTTGAAGATACTCATAACAGGTTGGCCTTCTTGGATGGAGGAGCTGTCTTAAATGTTCCTCTGTTCTATCTTGAAGGTAAATTTCTCGGTTTGGACTGTATTTTTTCAATTAAAAGTATTTATGGAGGAATAAGAAATATGAACATTAACTGTATGAAACACGTTATCTTGTTTGTACAGTTGTAGATGTGAGGTATACAGCTACATGATGTTTGTGAGTTCGACTAGATCCTATATTTTTGTAGTTAGAGAAGTGACAGCCGTGCATGAAATCTTTTACCATAAATGCATGGCATTTTTGTTACTTGATCCCAAATTAGCATCTGAACTTTTCTTTCAGCTCAACAACTGTTTCAGAGTTCAGATTTATACCCAGCAGATGTTAACTCATGTGGGTTTGTCTTGGATAGTTTAACATCCTTTGCAGTGTCTTATGTGCTTTATTTTACTTCCAGGAGTTGTTTTATTTCCCGAGGCCACACTTCCTTTGCGAGTCATTCAGCCTAATTTTATAGCTTCTGTTGAAAGAGCACTGAGGCAAGTTGATGCTCCTTACATAATCGGCGTGGTAAGTGGATGCCTAATGGCACTGATATTTTGTTCTCTTTCCCTAGATTTTGTTTCTCTTTGAGTTTTGAGTGGGATTGATGGTAAAAATTTATTCCAGATCCGAGTTTACAAGGATCCAAATAATGGAAGGATAAAACTTGCAACCACCGGTACTACTGCTGAGGTAATGGAACTTGAATCCTCTGCTTTTGTTGATAGTTAATCCTCTGTCCTTTTATAGTCTAAATGATTATATTTCCTAGAAACTGGTAGAAATGTTTCTGAGCGTGAATAAGTAGACAAGAATCTCAACTGTTTCTGAAGAAGAAATTTCATGTGGGCTTTGTGACATTCCATCTTGTTACTAGATTTTTTGCAGATCCATTTATTTCTCATGACTGGTATAACATTGAAAAATCTCTGGATCTAAGGAAGAATTTCTAGTTCGACATAATCTAAATTAGAACATACTGGAGCTTCCTGTTTTTAGTTTATTTAAAAAAAACATGTTCTAGAAGCAGATCAAATCTGTAAGGTCAACTCTTTTTGGTAATACATCCCTCTTTTGTGAAGTGGGAACTTATGAGGTGCATACAGTTAATTGATGGCAAGTTCAAAATGGTAAAAGCAATGTTTATAAGTTCTTTTCTTTCTGTTGTATATGTTAGTTGCATGAGTGAGTTGTATTTGTTTTTGGTATTCCCTCTGTGCTCTCGATGTCACCACTCATGGTTACTTGGGATATTTAAGCTTAGAGTTAATTGACTATATCTTTTTGTTAGTTACTTACCTTATGAACAAAAAATATCTTTATGTTAGAAGATTGGTGGAAGAGACTATCTTAATTTTTTTGGAGCAAAAGTGATCCCATGTAATCTTTGCTGTTACAAGATATTCAAGGTAATTGTGAACAATTAATGAATTTGGAGCTGGAAGAAGTTTCCAGTGCCCCAAAGATAGCAACCAGGACTTCCAATATTGGAGAAGATTGTTAGTGCTAAAGGATATATCAAAGATGATCTTGCCTGTAACTAAAGTAAACAACTGAAAGATATACATTCTTCCACTGAAAGCTGTTCAGTGTGGATTAAAAATGCATGCATGTTGAAATATGGAAATGATTTATGTTTAAAATAGTATGGGCCTTGGGACGGTTAGAAGGTCCTCCATTATGAGAGTGACGCAAGCTAAATAAGGGGGTGAGCAGTGCTGCAATAATGAATATAAAAGTGGCTAAAATTTGACACAATGATTAGCTTGTTCTGCTACAATGTTGAATAAGAAATCAACTTGACTACCATGCCGTTTCAAATAAACATGCAAGGAGAATATACACATTGTACAGGGAGTCGATATATTTATGTTTCAGAAACATATCGAAGATGGTTTATTGTATGACTTGCTGATCCTGGGTAGCTATGTGTATACTGTTTCAGATCAGGCAATACCGGCACTTGGAAGATGGTTCGGTGAATGTTGTAACTCGTGGACAACAACGTTTTCGTTTGAGGCGCCGCTGGATGGATGTGGAGGGATCAGTAAGTGTACAACATATACTATTAGTTTATTTTTTTTAAAAAGGTATCCATAATTTTTTCATCTTCATAAATTCATGTTCTGTTGCATCTTTTTGTCTAGCCTTGGGGGGAGATACAGATTGTCAAAGAAGATTTGCCGTTGAGAACACCCAGAGAGGCTGTTGGAAGATTAACACCATTAAGTATCTTCCAATCTAATGTACATAGTCAAATACCACCGATGAATCGCTCTCGAGCTGACCTATATGGCTTTGGGAATGAAAATGATTCGGATGCAATGTCAGAGGAAAGTTTTGAAAGTGAACTTTCACCCACAGAAAGGAGGTTGCACCAGGCTGCTCTTGTTTCTTGTGATATGCTTGATGAGTCGGCGAGCAGTGACGATGAGAATATTGACCAGCAGTTTCGTATCCAACCTGCGAGATCTCCTTTTGATAGTTTTAGAAGGTCATTCAGCACGGGTAAAAAACAAGAGGCTGACGGTATGAGGCTTGCTTTAGGAAAAAGGTCTATGCCAACAGACAACACATGGAAAAAGCATTCTCTAAACCAGTTTCGTGAAGCTCCAAGGGCCTTTTGGCCCAGTTGGGTTTACCAGATGTACGATTCATACTCTCTTGCTCAAAGGGCAGCAGGTGAGGGGTCTTCACTTTCTCCTATCAGAAAATTATGGATGATGAATGTTCCAAATTTGGTCACACTAGTTTGGACTCTTTAGTAGCTGCAGTTATGACATTGTAATAATGGTGAAAAGACCTTTCTTCCTTCTCTTCTCATAAAATCATTTTAGAGAAATTACATATGCTAAAATTTGGGTATTTCGAATTGAAATTAAACTCATGCTAAGTGTGGTTTATGCTATCATGTGTTATCTCCTCCATCTTGCCATAAGAGGGGCTTCTCTTTGCTTAACACTTAGCTATCATCTTGTCTTAGATGGAAATCGCCTGATTTTTTGACGACAATCATGGGTAGACTAATCCACAATGTGAACTATTTTTACTCTGTTAATCTCAGTATGTTTGTGGTCTCAAGCGCACTTTGATAATTTATTCTTCTGGTGTTTTCTCAGCTTTTGATTCAACGGGGTCATTTGAGTAAGAAGTTACATTATCTGTAGAATTGAGACGGTTGTATTAATATTGAGTTGAAATTTTGCAGGTCGATGGAAACAGATAGTCAGGGCACCAAGCATGGACAGTTACATAACGAAGCCAGATCTTCTTTCATTTCATATTGCAAGTAAGATGCCCGTGTCTGAATCAACAAGGCAAGAGCTTTTGGAGATTGATGGAATATCCTATAGATTGAGACGGGAAATTGAACTGCTCGAGAGTTTTGACTGTGTTCGGTGTAGAAGTTGTGAGGTAATGTAGCAAATGACCCTTACTGATTTTAAATAACTGAATATTGTATCACTAGCTGTTCCATTTTTCCCTTCTCGAGGACACTAATTGTGATGTCGAAAGTGACACTAATGCTAATCTGCTGTTTTAAATAAGTTAAATATTGTGTCACTAATTGTTGTATTTCTCCCTTCTCATAGACTCTAATTGCCAAACGGAGCAATATGTTGGTGATGTCTAGTGAAGGCCCTCTCGGTGCTTACGTTAACCCACATGGTTATGTACATGAGATAATGACACTGTTTCAAGCAAATGGGTTGGCTGTTATTGGAAATCCTGTTAAAGAATACAGCTGGTTTCCTGGGTAAGTTATTTTCACTTGGCTGATTTTTATGGTCAACCATGTCTCGTTTCAATTATTTCCATAATTCGATCTTATTTTACGAAATGCATGAGTAGTGGGATATTATGAATCACACTAAGGTGTCGGATGAGAGTACGTTGAAGAACTCACTGCTCGACATTAGATGTGATAGAAGTGTGACTTATACTTGGAAACATCTTCATGGTTTGTTTTTAGCGTCTTCTTCACTCATCTGGAACATGAGAAGGTAGTCAGCTCCCTGCATTTATAAAGGAAATCGATGAAAATGGACATCGATAATAGAGTATAGTGATTTATTTTTCAATGGTTACTTGTTCACTCATCTGGAACATGAGAAGGTAGCCTGCTCCCTGCATTTAATGGAAATCGATGCAACTGGACATGGATAATACAGTATAGTGACTTATTTTTCAATGGCTAATTGCAAGAATGTCTGGTTTCTTGTGCAATAAGATATGATCTCTTAGTTGCTATATCACGAAATCTCGGTGTGAAGAGATCTGATAACTAAGAATGACGTTCTTGTATGTAGGTACGCCTGGTCAATCGCTGAATGCGCGACTTGTGAAACTCAATTGGGATGGCTTTTTACTGCTACAAAGAAGAAACTTAAACCCAGGTCATTTTGGGGCATTCGAAGTTCCCAAGTCGCTGATGATTCACGTTGAAGCTTTGGTATTTCATCGACCTGGTTTGTAAATTTGAGAGCTTTTGTACTTCAATAATAGCTCTTTACTTCCTAATCTGAGTTGTAGTATTTCATGCTCTTTATAACATGTTAGAACTTTGTCTGGGCTAAAATTTACATTGGGATATCAGTTTTGAGAGTGTTACGAGATAAAATTACAACAATATTCTACTAAGAAAACATTTACGTTTGTTGCTAGGGGGAATGACTTACAAGTACTTCAGTTACAAATTTTATGGAGTATCATTATTGTGGGAAGTGTGCTAGTAAAGACTGCAAAGAGAAGAACCCACACATGATTCTTTAGTAGATTCTTATAAACAAGTTCACTAGGAAAATTGAGGTACGCATAATTCGAATCCGAAAACATGTGGTCACAATAGAGAGTTGACACGATAATGAGAAACTTGGCAACACTCATATCTAAGGGTCTATAGAAACCACTCTCTACTAATCTACAAAGATAGGGGTAAAGTCTACGTTCGCCCTCCTCCTGCTCCTCCAGATATAGAGCAGACCATAAGGCACCATCCAGCCACCTTCTCCACCCTCCAAATATGATGTTCGCGCACACTTCTTTTAGACCATTAAGGCACACCTTTGGGGGCCAAGACCTTAGCTCCATCCAAGTGTGCTACGTACCAATTGATGCAGAACAAACTATCATGAAACTTCTGTATTATCTATACTAGATCCTCGAAATATTCTGAAGCTGGGAAGCGAAAGCAGCTCCAGCCAATCGTCAGATGTAGCTAGAGAAGCATCTATGCACACCACAGAACTGTGCATGCCAAAATTGACATGGGGTCACCTAAATACAAAGGACAAACCACAAGACTAGAAAGAGGCTAGGATTGCATTTGCAAGTTGGACCACCCTACAAAGAAAAGACAGGTTTCCAAGTAACAAATTAAGTTCATCCACAAATACTAGGTAACAACTTTCATCGGATTAGCAGCTACTGTAACCATGTTAAGCCACAGGTAGGCAGACACCTCCCACCCAATAAAATTGGTCAGTGGACTCTGGAAGAATATGGCATTACAATTTAGCCACAATTTTCTGCACACACTACAAAAGATAGAATATCGTGTAGACAATATAAGAGCAGCCCGGTGCACTAAAGCTCCTGCTATGTGTAGGGTCAAGGTAAGGGCATTGTAGGCAGCCTTACCTTGCATTTCTGCCAGAGGCTGTTTCCAAGGCTTGAAACCGTGACCTCACATAGCAGCAACTTAGCAACTTCAACTTTACCAGTTACTCAAGGCTCCCCTTCATCGTGTAGACAGCATAAACACATAAAAAGGATTTCCTGCAACAAAAAGTGCAAACAGCTGCTGCCATTTGCATCACCTAAAACCCCATAGTCATCAGAATCCGGGCACCACATGATTGACCGGCTGATATTGCTTCGTGAAAAAGCTTCATTTTTTCCAGAAAGGGGAAGGGTGGGTATATCAGCTCTGATAGGGAACTCTGCAGATTCCAGAATCCTCTGATATCACCCCCCAAGAATCACAAGAAAGTACCAAACACATGAGAAAAGGAAATACAAGTTTGAAACAAAGACGCGGCAGTGAAAAACAATTCTAAGGAACTTACAAAGTAGACCACAACAAGTAGATCAAGGGAACCTCCCTAGAGAAGAGAACATGAAATCACAATCACGTTTAGTTTGTCAATTTGGAATTAGTCGAGGTTATATTAATCAATGTTAAATGGAGCAGGAGCTTGTTCATGTTTTGGCATATATATAATCTTACAAAGACTTCCTCCACTGTGAAAGTTAAGAACATACAACAAGCTGACCACTTTCACGTGAATTTAGATATATTGTGGTGTTTGGTAGCAAGTAAAATATATTCCAACTGTTATCATGGAGAACAAGTGGGTTTCTTGCTTGTTTTCTTATGTTTATCTCAAGAGCATTTATTTTTAAAATCAAGCAAAAATACTATGGGAGGTAGCATCTAGCAAAATCTAGAAAATTTTGATCTGTTTAAGTGAAAAAGAAGTAACATGGGCAACAGACCAACCTTCCATCAGAATAATAGCGCTTCTAAATAGCCTTAGATACTCAAAATCCTAATAGTGGCAAACAAATAATTAACTTACACATTTCAAGGACAAACAAAACAAGGATAACTACCTCTTAGCAAACTGGTAACTTGCACATAATTAGCAAACTGGTAACTTACACATCTCAAGGACAAACTAAACAAGGACAACTCCAGAATAAGAGTTTACTGTAGAGTAGAGCTAACTCCAAAATATATGGTCTGACATGACCTGTGCTGAGAATTAAAATTTCCAGTGACCAAAACTCCATAATGATCATGAATGCACATAAGGAGTGATGGAGTTAACATATAAAACAACAGGAACAAAGTTCTACCATAAAGCAAGTAAAAATGCATTTCCAGCGCGAACTTGCTGTGAAGAATTAACTGATATAATATATGGTCTGACATGAGCCAAAACCAGGAAGCGCGAACTTGCTGTGAAGAATTAACTGATATAATATATGGTCTGACATGAGCCAAAACCAGGAAGGGGCACGAAACATAGAAATAGAAAATGAAACTACTAACAGTGTTCGAAATCCCTTACAAATTATTAAATTTCAGGGTCCACAATACTACAGAATATCCTGTTTTGGTCGTCTCTGAAACTAATTATTGTTTAAGCTGTACAATCTTTAACCAATATGTAAATTACTCCCATCCTAGCTCCAGAACTGCCTATACTAATATTCACATACATTGATGGCAATGGATTTTGCAAATAGGATTCCCAAATGAAAAGAAAAGCCGGGTTGACAAGCACGAAACAGTATCATCTATTTTTCTCCATTAGTTAGAAAAATATGAAGGATGTTGCTCAAGGCACATTCAGGGTTATCACACGGCACCCAAGAAAATTAGCAGCCAAACCTTGGTGCCTCAAGAAACAGTTCGCCCATAACAGATAGATGCAAGGTAAAGATTTTTTGCCCATTTCTCCTGCAGCGAGCACAATCAATAGTTAACAATGGAACATGGAGTCAAAAAAATCACAAATAGAGTGGTTCCTGATAAGAAAAGCATAACTGATTAATTAAACAACCTTGACATGAGTGCTAGGAAAAGCAGAAGTACGAAGTGTCTCTTGTGTTTCATCTGCAGGTTTCCTTCTTGGAACACTTAGAACTAAAGCAGCTTGATCCCATGTGGCTGCAGTTGAAGTAATCCTATATCCAGCATCCCATCTCCTATGGACCCCTTCACTAGGATAGAGAAAATCTAATTCCACCACCTGCAAATCATATACCGAATTACAAATCTGAACACTAGCAAGTGACCCTAAAAATCAAAAGAGAATTCACGATAAAAACCTGATCAGAAAACCCAGCCCCACGAGACATAACAATCGCCCATCTACTTCCTGCAGTTGCCATGGCAGTGACATAAAAACCCTCTCTCCATTTTTTGTTTATCCACTTAAATGGAAAAGACTCGCCGACTTTGTACGACTGCTGCAGATACTGTGTACCTGGCAATTTACAAACAAAACTAAGTTTGGTCTTCCCTAATTCACAGATTATGGTGCAGAACATGTATTTTGCATGCTACAAGAGCTTCACTAACCCTTTGACATGATAACTAATGAGCTCCCATTAGTAGCTCCAGCTATAGCACTTATATAATAATTCTTCTCCCATTGCTCCATAATCCATTCCTATGTTTAAACATACACAGAGGGAATCAGATAAAGCCTGAAGGAGTAAATTGAATTATGCATAAGTTTGCTAGAGGTATAGCAACTATGCAACATAATTTATTTGAATACGCTTCAAGATAGACCACACTCGTTGGAGCATAACAGACCTTGTGAAGAAATAAAGGTGACAATTCATAAACTTGGGCGCTGAACCCAGTTCCTGCATCCATTATTAGTGCCCACAAGCTTGAAGAAGATGCCACACTGCTGATAAATAGTCCGTCTTCGTTTCCTTTCTCAATGTGCTGAGCTAGCCTCATATCAGCAACATTATAGTGATACCTGCAAGCCAAAACAATGTCACTGCATTGTTCAAGCTCAAATCAAAGAGATTCCAAACTGTATATACCTTTGCTTCATTGGGCGACGAGCATTGTAAACACTGATCCATTGTGTCGCAGGCATTCCCATGCGAACCTTCTTCTTCGGCTGTTCATCATCTTCTTCTTCCATTGTCAATCTTCCTCTTTTCTGCCCAACTTGGTATATAAGCTTCAAAAAAAAGAAAAATATGTTAGGAAATTCTATTTCTGCTGCTGATTCTTCGACATCAACAAATACATAGAATAAAGATGTATGCAAATAATACCTACCTTTTGTGCACCATCAGTGTTGATTGGCCTGATTTCTGGATTTGGACCTACTACTCCATCAAATAAGGAGATATACCTAGCATAGTTAGGCTCCTCGTCGAACTTCAAGTTCACAACATATTCCACAAAATGCTTAAACGGAGCAGGGCAGAAGCAGCAAAGAGTTTCTGGAGAAGATGCCATCTTCTTCTTACAGACAAGGAAACCTTTGTTCTCTCCCTAAACAGAAAAAAAATCACGTCACCGGAAGGAGACAGTTACAAGTAAAATGCCGCAAATAAATTGAGAAAAAGAAAACCTGGTATCCCTGCCAAGGCAGCCGGCCTCGGAGAAGAAAGATGAGCGTGTAAGCCAGTGACTCTAAATCATCCCTTCGGCTTCCAGTCCTTCCCAGGTGAGCATGCACACTAGCATACCTTACAGTTCCCCTGAGCCAATGGTTCTCTTGATAGTCAGTGGAATCAGATGCAAAACAAATGTAGCCAAACAAACAGATAGGACAAATTGAAATATTGAATATTGTACCTAAAGACATCAGGCCGCTGATCATACTCAACATGTAAGCCGGTAGAGGCATCACGCCACCTTGTTGCTGGACCATTCAAACAGGTAAATCAGCATATGACCATATTATGCTAAATAGAGCATGATGAAGATACCAAAGAGAGAATATGGGAAAGATGAACAATAAATTGTTCTTTCCTTCTTCTGTTCTAAGCTACAATTAACTCACCCAATCCAAGGTCAACAAGAAACAATTTTTTTTCATCAGGAGTTCCAGGGGTTCCAAGAAGAAAGTTTTCAGGTTTTACATCCCCATGCACATACCTTCAAAACAACATCAGCCAGACAAACCAATCAGATCAATTAAACATTATTTCCTAATTGCTCTTTTTTTTCCCCTTATCAGGAAGGCCAAAACAGTCAGTGTAAGCCATATAGCCAGAATTTATAATCTACCTAAAGATAGAAAACAGCTTCATACATGTAATACACTAGGAACTGTTAATCTAAGCATGAAATACTTACCCTCTGGAGTGCAATTTCTCTAGTATGGAAATTGCTTCGATGGCAATGCATGCTACCATTTCAACAGACATCCTAAATGGACAACATAAGAACCAAAGAGATTGCAATGACGTTCAGAAAACAGAAACATGTTTAAAAATAAGCATTATATATATTAACATGGATGGAGAATACAACTTACGTATGGGCATTATTGTTCCAGACATCCCATAAACTAGGACCAAGCATATCCATAACCTGTAATTTCATTAAAAGAATTCAGCAGTTCTAAAGGAGATTGGAAACAACTGTAACTTGAAACAAATAATTGAAATAACTCCATTAAACTGCAGAACACATACCATAATATAGTAATCACCTTGACGTCCCTTGTAATGTACACGTGGTATACCATGACTGCCACCAAGTGCACTAAAAAGAACAGGAAAGGGGCATCAACTCTTAGAAAATATTTAATTACCAGATATCAGTAATATAAATAAGATAACAGAAGGAGCAACAAGCGTTAAACGACCACATACTTGTAGACCTGCCACTCATAAGGTGGTCCATGGTTACAACCTTTGCTGCTTCTATGCTCGAATTTCAAGGCAACCTAGAATCAGAAATGATAATTCATCACAATAAAGATTATCATCTTCAGCAAACAACAGAACAGTAAAAAATTGGAGAAGTAACAAAGTACCTCTACTGCTCCTGGGCCAGTTCTTTCATGTGGATTGGGTGGGTTCGCACGACGACCTACAAACACTTGACCAAATCCTCCTTTACCAAGTTTCCTGTCAATCCTATATGCTGGCGATCCCCCAACCTGGACCTATTGGACGCAAAAGGACACAATATAAAACAACAATCAAGTCAAGTGCTTCAATGTAAAACAAGGGAAAAAATAAAGTGGAAGAGAAACAAATACTCGGCCTATCTTTCAATTCCCCAAACAAGACAACAGAAACAAATTCTCACTGAGCTCGACTAACGACAAAATTCAAAGGAGTCAAAAAGAACAGAAAGTAGTAACTAGTAGTACACCTAACTGCAATACTTGTAACCCACAGTCAAAACACTACACTAGCCTGTGACCATAGATTTTGAAAATTTGTCTTCAAACATCTGTCTAGCCAAGAAATTTAAAGTTAGCAACTGACCAAACACAACTTCAAAAACTCAAATTTTCAGGTTCAAAAACTCAATTTTTTCAAGTTTAACTTCAAAATCTATGGCCAAACTACATTACTGCAAAAAAGTTAAATCTTTCACACATGGCAGATAGAAGTTTAAGCAAAATTACACATTAGACAAACCCAGAAACCTGCAGCTCGTGACTAGCAGAGTTCAAACTGAAATTACATCCAATAAAACTCACAGACAAATTGTTGAAATGAGAGTTTATGAGTTGAAAAATGATACCCTTTCAGGCAGTGGAGCAGTGCTGCCTTCATCCTCAGCAGCCAAACCCTTATCACCACTCTGACCGCCACTGTCGTATTCATCCATCTGTTTTTCTCCTACTTCTTCCTCCTTCTCTACTTCCTTCTTCTCCTTATCCTCTTCTCTAGACGCTGTTCTCCTTACAGTATTCTCATCACCTACTGGTACAACCTCCTTCTCCTCGTTATCTGTCTCCTTCTTCTTCCTTCCACCTACTCTAACTCCACCGGCTCCTCTCTGCCTCGTAGTCCGTGCAACAGTTGTTCTCCTTGTAACCCTCTTGTTCTCGTTATCGTTGTTTTCTTCCGGTTCAATCGCAGCAATCGGTTTACGGCCTCTTCTCACTCCACTACGCAATTGAGGCATATCGATCATCCATCAAGTTGTGAAAACCCTAACTCGATCTTCATCAGTCAAAGCTCAGCTTCTAGACTCTTCTTCAACTCACTCTCCTTCACAACTAACAGATCTCCAATAACTAAATCGGAGTTACAGAAATCTGAGCACCGGGAACTCGCCGGCGGTCAGTGGCCGATAAAATTCAAAGGTTTATTGTAGAGATCTATGGAAATGAGAAACGATGAAAACTATGGGTTTGGCTCAAGAGAGACGACGAAAAGTGATGAACTAAGTTAGAGGTGTCAATTCATTTTCATTTCGTTTAGTTTTGTAAGAAAAATTACTTTGCCAAGTCATAAAATTTCAAAGTCAATTTTTTTTACTTTTGAACAATGCATTTAAAATTTTATATATTATAAATTATAGAGTAAATATTATAAATAATAATTTATATATTAAAAAATTACCATTAAAGAAAATTTTGAAAATATAGGAATAAATTAAAAATACTCCTAAATCCAGCGTTAATTATTAGTTTCAATTTCAAATCATTGGTGGTCTAAAAAAATATATCGTACAACATGTATGAAAAATATTTTTAAATTCTTACTAAATTTAAGAATGTGTTCAATCTTCTCTCGACTTTCTATCAAAAGTGTTATTTTTACAAAAGTTTGAAATTGCTTGCTATGACATATGACGTATTAAGTTATATCTAAATTTAGTTAGTTGAATAGAAAAATATTTTTACGAAAATAAATTATTAGTCTTTTACCAAATTTTGGAAGTATTTTCAATAATTCTTATTTAGTAATTTCCCAAATTTGTATTTTCTCATTCGTTAATTTCTCAACTAAAATTGATTACGGTTTTTGGTAATTTAATTTGTTAGTGGAACTCTACGTGGCGGATGATGAATGAAAATACGACAGATAAGAAAGAGGCATAATAAATAAGTGATTCTTTTGGACCATTTGGTCATAAGATTTCTAAAAGAATTAAAATTATCTTCAAATATTATATTTTTACTTTAATTTTTTATATTATTTTTATTATATATTGAAATGTCAAAATAGGAAAATTTAACCTCATAAAACCTAACACCTAACGCGGGTCAAGAAATTTAATGGGCTAGGACGGATCGGTTCTTTATTTGAAAGGGTTATGTTCAATTTAGCCCAACCCTAAAAGGACCACGGGCTGGAATGGACTAGACTTTTTGTTTTTCTCAAATTTAAAATTCTATTATTTCAAAAAAATGAGAAGATTTTCAAATAATAATGATTTCAATAATACTGGAAAAATTTAATATAATTAGCATGAATATAAATATGGGTGATACATGTATCTCATATGATAATACACAAGCGAGATAAGAGAGTGGCGAGCGAGATGGAAGGAAGGTGAGGGCGCGGAATTGGTTAATATATTCTAGATACATGCAAATTTATTTGGATAAAGTGTATCTAGAATAAATTACACCTAATATGAATTCATGTATCTCGAGATACTGTATTTAGATACACTAAAATCTAGTAAGATTTGTACTTTTTGCAACATAGTATGTACACTAGTAAAAATTTTGTAAGTTACCCTTCAATAAATAGTTTTGGGCTATGAACCGCCCCATCCAACCACGACCAAGCCTCAAAGGTGAAAGACTTATATGGATCCAACTTTAAATGGGCTTGAAAATCCTACCTCCATCCTACCTCAATAATGGATTGGATTGGGCCAACCCATCGGCTAAGCCCATTTGATTATTGATTTTCGAGTCTATAATTTTTGCAAAGAAAAGCAAAAAATTCATAGTTGAAAGTTAGAAACTTCAAACTGTAACACTTTTGCTTCTAAGATCAAACTTTATAGTAAAAGTCTAGTACAATGTCATGGAGTTCGTAACTTCATAAATGTAAAATCAAACTTTTACAAGTGAAATTTCATAATAGTATCTTAGAAGCTTTTATAAGTGAAACTCAAAAATATCGTGCTAACTCAATACAAAGTTATGAACAAACTACGTGTTCTCCTCTCAAGCATAATGTATTGAACTTTAAACTTTAAAAAGTGAAATTTCATTACAGTATCTCAGAATTCGATCTTTTTTATAAGTGGAACTCCAACATATCGTGGTGACTCAATACAAAGTTATGAACAAACTGCGTGTTCTCCTAATGTAAGAAAAGGAAATGAAAAAAAAAAACAATTTCCTTACAAATTTCATGTCTGATCTAGCACCTTTTAACATGTTTACCTGTAGTTTTGGCAGGAAGTTCGTGGGAAGAACAAGAGTGATTAGTATCTTCAGAAACCGTGTGAGAACGAATAACATCTCCTTCTATTGGGGTTGGACGAACAAATAGGAGATCGCGAATACCTTTCGTGTTTGACCTGCAGGAATGTTAACAATGCATTTGTTTGGGTTATTTACTGAACATTCATGTTAGAAGGGTTCAAATCAAAATAAACTAGAAGCTAACATAAGTAATTCCTAACCGTGAAGCAGTAGTTCTTTCAGGCTAAAGGTAATTAAATATGTATACAGAATGTTTATGCTAACAAACGGTAGTTTCACAGCTTTGTGAAATAGAATAAGAATGTTCGACAACCTAAATTGTTTGATCCAAGTATGTCGAACAACACATGAAACAAGGGATCGAGCAATTTTCATTTGTCTTTGGGGCAAATGCAACGAAATGGAGAAAGATCATATGCTTAATGACAAAATAGATCTACAGCATTTCATTGATTGAACCATAGATACCTTTGATGATCAAATGGGAAACAGGGTGAGATGGAGAAATCAAGAACGCATTATCTAGCATGCAAAAATAAGATAGAAACCAAGGTATTGAGTTGTTCCAAAGGTTTAAGGAAAGTTTTAAAGGGGATTAGAACAAACTGCTATGCGATCAAATGAAACAACTTTGACGTTTTGTCTTGAGGTTTATTTGTTTTGTTTTTTTTTCATTTTCCTGATAATTGCTACCTAGCTCTGTCATGAGTGAATTTCAGCCTTGACATATGATGCAGACAAAACAATCATTGATATATTTTGGTAATGTCACTTGTACTTCTAATTGGTATGTGCAAAGTGATGGGTTGAAATCTATATATTTGTGCAGATGACTTACAATCCACTCAATAAGACATAGAAGCACGAAGCTTCAGAAGTAGGAGAAATACATCCTCTGGAAACCACATGGATAGCAATATCAGGAGAATTGTACCACATCATGAAGAATCCAAGAAAACATGGTGTGCATTGTGCAACAGTGAGTTTATAAGGTTATGTGGATGAACACAGGCAGCAAAGAAAAACATATATACGCGGTGATGGAAAGCACATAAGTTGAGGTATTCAAAGTAGGCTCTTAAACAGTCACAGGTCACAGTTACCTATTTTCCATTAACATAATCCAGAAGTCTTTTGTCAAGCTCAAAACGCCCACAAAGAAGTCTCTGCAATAAACTTGCAAATGTCATCAGCACCGAATTTCATCGTTCATAAATAACAGACAGCTGAAATCTGAAGAAAGAAAAGATACAACTGATTCTAAGATGCTAAATTCAAGTACCTATATTTGCACTAAAGAAGGAATAAGATATTGATATGTATATTTTTTCAGAACAAATATAGTACTGACAGGAGGTGCCAGAGGATAGCCATAGAAAGCACAATGCATGAATGTGGGTGCGTTTGAACTTTTAGCGGAATCTATTAAAAGTCGAAGGGATTAATGAAGTCATATTTTGGAATATTTCTGAGATTCACAACATCCAATATATTTGTTGAACTAGGATTGTAAATGTGAACTACGCCCTAGCTGGTCGTTGTTAAAGTATGAAAAAATCTGAATCTCAAAATACATGAGGTCAACAATCAGGCATTGTGCAGAAATACATTGATGAAAGATAAAAGGTGAATACTTCTATCATATGGAAACAGAGAAAACCACAAAGTGGAAGCAAACAGTTAAAATATGCAATAGGAATAGATTACTTCGCTAGGAACAGAAAGGGCAAGCAGGGGATGGGGTAGGAAATACAACACTTGCACCTTGTGGTAGCAGAGAATACCTTTGTAATGGTAGGACCAAAAACATATGGCTCAGAGTCAAACTCTGGAAAGCGTGCAACCTCTACAGCATTCTCAAATAGAATGTACACCGGAAGTTGGTTCAAGCTTCCTAGATAAGATCTCCCAATGAACCAGTCAATTGAAAAGTCAAATGAAACAACAATAGCACTTTAAAGTGTTAAACACCACAAAATCAATAAATCCAGTTCATAAAACACATGTAACAGCAGAGTAAATAGTAACACACCAAGAGAAATGCCGAATCTTTCTGCAGCATTAGGGAAGAGTCCAAGATCAATTGTCCCAAAAGATAAATTTGTATTTGAGTATCTGTTCAGGAAAATATATAAGAAACTTGCCATTACAACCAAGAAAAGAAGTCTCAGAATTCAAATTTGGGTTGAACAAATGACCAACTTCATGAAATGCCTCATTAAGTTTTAATAATAAAATCATAATGGAGCATACACTCACGTTATTGAGAGTTCTGGAAAAAAGGAACTTGTGCATACACAAGCCGTTGTGGAGAAAGCGCGAAATTCAACCTGCCAAAGGTGAAAACCATAAAGTATAAGAAGGAACAGAAATACAGAGATTGTATACATAAAATAGAGAGGTCATTTTCATGTCATCTCCATCTTCTTTTTGCCACATGACACACACAAGAGTGGGATTGGATCCTCTTTATTTCTTCTATTCAACTTTCTGATGCAACTTTCTAATACGTGATATATTTTTTAACATAATCATTTACAAGTTAAACAGTATATATTTGGCCATTCAAAATAGTGAAATTTGCTAATAAAAATTTTATTGATCAGAAGTTAAAACATTCTAATCAAGCAGCACACTTACTCTATTAGTCTTAGCATCATCTACTCATTCATTAAATGCAAATTATAGGAATTTCAACGAAACATTCTAGTTTTACTTCTGTACCAGATAACCGGAAGAAAAGGAAGAATATAAATTGAAAAAAGAGCAATTAGGTACTGTTGACTGTTGAGAGCCAAATTGGCTCACTTAGGAATGGATGTCTCTTTATATTGTCTTGGACTCTTGGGGAATCCTCTCCGCTTGAGCAAGCTTTCAGGGTTGAGTTAGGCACAAGGTCTATTTAACATGGTATTAGAGTGAGGCCTTTCCCGATCATTATTTACCCGATGTGGTGCCACCATCTTATATGTTCCATGCTCCAGATTTTCAGTACTGGGCGTGCAGGGGATGTTTGAGTCCACATCGACTCACTTAAGGATGGGAGGTCTCTTTACATGGTCTTGGGCAATCCTCCCCTCATGAACTAGCTTTGGGTTGAGTTAGGCCCAAGGTCCATTTAACAAGTACCAAAAGAATAATGTTAACAATAACATAGTGCTGACCACATTGTGGACCCAAATAAATTAAAAAGTTTATCCGCTCAAATACACAAGGATTAGAGGATAACTACAGTGCTTGTATAGCAGACTTGATAGTAGTTTACCATTTCAAAAGAAAAAAAAAGTATCATAGAAGACAGGATCAGCTAGAAGAACAAATATGTGTTGCATTTTCAAAACAAGGTCTTTGTAAGTTTCTGTTTGCACAACACCATTCAAGAGTATTTCCAAATGGCCAAATCTCCTAAGCATTCACAATCACCACAACTAAAATTGTTTGTTCTTATCTTCAGGGAGGCACAACGCTAAGTAGAAACTACAGATAAGGAACCTTTCCAAAGAAAATAATACCAATAAAAAACTGCAGAGAACCAACCAGCCAAAATCGTGATGTATTTCCTTCAGTAAGCAAACTCTCCAACTGCAATGGTGTCAAATGATTTGAAGAACCTGGACGTTTACATTTACACACTCAGTGTGCCTTAAATTTATTTTTACAAGTTACTCCATGTACCATATTAAACTCAGAAGACTATAAGAAACAAATGTAGCCTCATAATGGGAGTAGTGAGAGTACCTAATCCTTCATATGGAGGCTGTTGTGCAATAATATGTATTACTGCAAGGAAGAAACCGATACGACAACTGCATTAGAAAAAATTACCAAGTATAAACAACAACATATTCAGTGTAATCCCACAAGTAGGGTCTGAGAAGATTACAAAGTATAAACGACATTCTCAAATAAGGGTAACAACAAAATTGCAAAAGGCTAAGAAAGTCAGTAAGCCATCCATCTAATAGATAGATTTCTCATAATGCTTATTCATGCATCGCATTATGACAATCATAATGCTTTTCAACATCCCTATCAAGTTTTAGAGCTAGCATTATCAGAAACTGCAAACAAAGAGTAGAACCCACCTAAAAATGCCAATGCATACCAGAGAGCCAAGTGATAATCCATAACTAAAGCAATGGCAGTAAGGAAAATCTGAAAAGAAGCAATTTTGTGTTAAATATTCCAATGTAAATAATAAGAATTCAACAGAAGCTATAAAGAACTACTCAGCTGTTGATGGTAATGAAATTTGAAACCAGATTTCCAATATTAAATTTGATGTCGAATTATGCACAATCAAAGAACAGAAATTTGAGAAATGTCCACCCTATTTACAGTATTTATTTCCTAAAAAGAATTTTTCTGCTTGCTACATATCATACTAACTGAACGCAATGCAATGACTAGTCTGCTAATTGCCGCAGATTTGTTTTTTCTCCCTTCTTTTGTATAAGCATAGTGTAATATTAAAGAGGATCAAGATAGATTAAATACGCCACTTTCACCATGTTCGTTCTTACTCCTAAGATTTCTAAATTTTTCAAACCAGTACAATATGGGAAATTCTGCAATGTTTTTTTCCAATCATGGGGAAAGTCTGAAATGCTATGACTTAATAAGTATCATAAGTTGTAATTCAAGTTTATCTTCCCATTATAAGTTTACAAACTGCCACTGCTCAAACATCAATAAAATTGTTACTTTATCAACCAAAAAAAAAATATACAAACTGCAATTGGTCACTGTAGGACTAATCCTATGTTTACGGAGGCTCTTTTTTATGTTTTTTCTTTCAAGCAACTGCTGACAGATTACTTCTTTTCATTCCTAAGGTATAATGTGGAAAAGAAACCCACTATAATAAAGGCCTTTTGCAAAATTAAGGTTCTAAATGATTGCAACAACTTTCCAATTGTACTGTGATCCTTTTTATTTAGTTAACTACCCCTTTTTGGGGGTGGAAGTGGGGTTGGGAGGATATTACACACACACTCCTGACAACAGTTTCAAGTTGCAAGGTAAATCAATTAAAGTCCGTGGCATAAAGGGAACTGTGCTTCCTTTTTTACTTCTAGTCTAGAAAGAAAGTACACATATTCCCGATAAATTTTTTCAAGATATAAAAAATGATAGGTCAATGTAAGAGGTGTCATTTTCTTTACTGTACAAAATGTTACCATACTACAAGCGCACAGAGCCCTTAGCAGCCATAATTAGCTGAAAGTTCAAAATAGAATATTTAAGCAAGTAGTGCAACAATCAATAATTTCTCAGACAAGTTCGACTAGTGTTCTTCCTTTAACTCAAAAGCCCTGATGAGCTGACTTCAGCTAGTACTACATCTGTCCTATATGATTATGACCTAATTTGGCTTATGAGGGTTGACTGGTTTGTTTTGTTTCTTCTATTGGACATTGATTTACTTATTTACTGAAACTTGATATCAATTCTTTATTCAAGCTTGAAATGAAGAAACTACATGGAAAATAGTACTACTAATCACCAATTTTTGAGCTAACACGATTTAAAATATGGAGTAACTAAGCAGGGTCTCACACAAAGAAGAATCTAGCTGATTTTCTACATTATATCTTGGGAAACAAAATGAGATGGGGGTTGATATTACTGGCATTTTGGGTAAGTTAAAGATTTTGAAAATCACAGATAGCTATATCCAGTCATCCACAAACATATTAATTATAAATCATGATGAAGAGAGCAGAATTATGTGAGGATTGAGGATGAAGAGCATAAAAATAACAGATATAACCTTAGCAAACAACAAAGTATCTTGAATGAAGGATTCCCAGCTTTCTGTCCTTACTATCTGCCGTGCAAAGTAAACAACAATGTCAAAACAACAGGTATAGATCTCTCCTTTTCAAGCAACAATTTTAGGCATCAAACAACAGAAAATTCAGGGGCTGGAGAGCAAATTGTATGCGAAGGAAATGTTACACGAATTTGTTCAATAGGATAAGGAAAAGATTTAATGTTGCTTTAATGCTCCAATTGAGAAAATTAGGTGATACTGATACATATCAAAGGATAAACTCCAACCTGAACAGTCTGACTATGAAGTATGAACTCCTTTTGAAGTGAAAAAACATGTATATTGGATAAGTCTTTGGGATGAGAAAGGAATGAGCAAAAATATGAAGATAAAAAAAGCAAGGTCTCATATGCTACTTTCTTATTGGAAAAGGATCAGTTAAATAATTACCTTCACAACAGTTAAGACACAGTATGCAACAAACACTTGAATCTCCTGCCAATGAAACAGAAAATCGTGAATAAGACTATAATGACAGCACAGAGAGGGACAGAATTTCAAACAAGTATATTACCAGCTTGTTGTTTACATGGTTGTGAAATATCCTTTCATAATATATCCTATTGTATAGTACTATATTGCTTTGATAAGTACCGTTTATGGATAGATTGTAGTATTGTTTTTGTCTTTCATCATGGCAGATGAGAAGAAAAAAAAAAGTAACAACACTGCATACGAGTCGTTACTCCACTATCACCAACTGTTTCATTTTCCTACCTGAACTATCACCATCTCTGTATGAAAACACACCTAGTTGAGTAAATAGTGATAGTTCAGCTAAGATAAGGTAACAAAGCCATCATAGCAGTCATTACATAAAACGAAACTTTTCATCTTTACATAACAACAGATTTAACATTATGATATAAATGATCAAAAACACATTGAACTGTCACTTTTTCGCGAGTTTCACATACTAACCATAAGCTGTTCCTTTTTTCTATTTGAACTATCATCAGCTGTTCCATTTTCCTAGCTAACGTATTAGATACTTGGTCCAATCACCTTCCAGGTGTGTATTACTACATATTTGAAGTAACAAATACAATACAATAGGTAACAACCGTCCCAAACAAATTCATTCTCATCAGTCATTGCATGTATCATGTATCAATATAGCTACAAACAAAACAACTTTATTCACACACAAAAAAAAAAGCGAGATTCAAGCCGAGAAGAGTATATACTCGTTTAAGCAGGAACGAATTGCGAGCAGGATCAAGGATTTGGAAAGCGGAGCATCGAACGGGGATGTATGAGAAGAAAACTAGCAAGTGAAACAGATAATACGGCTCCGAAACCATCAGATTCAACCATCTCACTGGATCGTAAGAAGATTCCTGATATCTTTGAACACTCGATCCGCCATTGCTGTTCTTCGACATAGCTGCAGATCCACCAAATGAGCTTTTTGATTCTGCAAAATGCTAAGAAGAATTCATTTGAATATTTAGCTGAAGCTTTAACCAACTGAGAAGAACTCAAATGCCCAGTTTTGATTTGAACTTGACCCGGGTGAGTAATTTGCATTTTTGCACCCTTATATTTATGCAAAAATTTTATTTGCACCATATTGTTTTAAAATGTATGATTAACCCCCTTTCTAATTAATTTTTAAAGTGTTTTTTGAAAAAATAATTTTTGTGTATGGAAAATCAATTTGAACATATGTTTGGTTAAATAGTTGAAAGTATTTTTTAAAAAATAAATAAAATAAAATTCACCTCCTAAAATAAGTTATGCTTACTATTAAAGGATTTTTGTTTTTTTTTCTTAAAAGTTTTTGTACTTTAGATTATTAGAAGTTTGATTAAATAGATCATCAATTAAATTGTGTGAAAAAATTGGTTTTTTTTTTCTTATCTTAAATCCAAATAATGAATTGACCTTATAAAAAATATGTTTATCTTCATTTTTTATATTATTAAATGTTTCACCTTTGTATCCTCTATAATTTCTTATGTCTGTCTTTAACGGTGGATTCATAATTTGAAAATTATTGATTTATTTAAATTCTAATCTTTTAAATTGCTGGTTTTATTTTATACTTATTCATTGAATTTATAAAACAACACAAGATTTTAACTAAAGTTAATAAATCTTGGAGTCAACACTCTAGCTCCATTCTTATGGCTACTATAAAATTGTTATTTTGGTAAATAAATTTTAACATTATAGGTTTAAATTCAAGACCGATGTTATAAGTATGTTCCTTAAATTAAAGGGATAAAAATAAAATAAAAAATTCTTATCTAAGTAAGTTATAGTTACAAATCAAGTCTCAACATCAATTGGTGAAAACTTTTCAAGCTTAATACTTCCCTTCTAGTCTTTTTTGTTGTTCCAAGAGGGAAAAAAAGTTGTTGAACAAATTAAAAAGTTGTTGAACAAATTCTTGAACTTTCTATAGTTGAATATTGTTTTTGATTTTGTTATGTTTATTTACAAGTATGTAAGTACACAAGATATAAGTAAATATAGGTGTATTTATAATATGAAATAAGAATTCTTGATATGAAATAAAATAAAAATTCAATTAAAATATAATTGTATTTTATAGCATCATTAATTCAGTTTATTAAAAAAGAAGAATATTTTGTTCCGAAAATAGTAAATCGGTATAAATTTTCTACTTCAGAAAAAATAAATGTCAATATGAAAATAAAAGAAAAATATAAAGCAAATTGTTTTTTTTTATATATTTTACTTTTATTTCTGAAATCTATTACTGGATAAATTCTTGATGTAATATATACCTTTTCATCGACACCAAAACGATTCTCCACCAATCGATTTGGGGAAAAAATAATGGTTAATACAATACAAAAGAAAAATGAGTTAAAATATGAGTTTTAATAAAAGTACCAAAAAAATCTTATCAAACTCCCTAACGATAATATTTTGTTTGTTAAATCTACATCAAAGTATTCAACAAACAAGGGTTTATACGTTCTCTTATGATTCCTTTTCAAGTATTAAGAATTCAATGTAAATGTAAATTTGGCCGAGAAAAGTATAAACCCTATCTATCGAATCTGTTAAAGTAAATTTACAAACAAAACATTATCGCTACGGAGTTTAGTAAGCTTTCTTTGGGTTGCACTTCTGTCCACTTCATGAAGTTTATACAATTGTCAACTACTTAATAAATTAAAAACTTATTAAAAGAGACATTAATCGCATAATTATATAAGGATTGCTCTAAGTTAATAACTTTGCCATGTGTATGTAATACATTATCTTAGATCTTGTTGCATAAATTTTTTTGTCTGATAATAGAAAGATCTAAATAATCTAATTTAAAGTCTAAAATATTTTTATAATTGAAAATAACTACCTTTCTTTCCTTACTTTTTAATAAAGATTTTGGAGCTTATTTTTCTTGCAAATTTCAATATTTTTTTTTAAGTAAAAATAAATTGATAAATCAATATTTTTCTTGGGACTATATTTTACCTGGGCTACAATTATCTTTCTGGGCCCAATGTGAGAGAACATCCTTGTGTGTGTGTTTTTAAAAAACAATTACATAAATCACATCGTTTTAATATGAAATTGCAATTCATCCCTAATAAGTTTCCAATTATATTAATTTCTTAATAACTAAAAAAAAACAGATACAATAATTGAAGCTCGAAAACATTAATATGTAGCTCGAATATATTAAATATTGTCTCGACTACATTAATATGTAGCTCGAATACATTAAAAACTAGTTCAGATTACATAATATGTAGCTCAGATACATTAAATACTGACTCGAATACATTAATATGTAGCTCGGATATACCAAAAAAGAAACTACACAAAAATATACTTTTTATTTAAGTTATATACACCATGCTAAAACTATCTTCTAAAGTTAAGTGATTACAACTTCATTTGATAGATACATTAGCATCGGCCATGCTCAGCTGAAAAGTGTATATATATATATATATATATAAAAGTTAGTAAAAAGATCAGAACGATGCACTAAGTTCTTGCTATGTACGGATCCAGGAAAGGGCTAGATCAACCGAAAAGTATATATACATACTACTACTAACAAGCTATGAGGAAATAGGCATGACACTACATGGATAATGGATTGGCGCGTTTCGAGCTAACAATATACAAGTTCTTTTACCCATTCATGGCTTCTCTTCTTCCACCACCTCTTCTTTGCATGGACCATAAGCTTTACTACAAACAATGTAGCACAGTATGTTAACCAGACTAAATCCTGCAAGAACGAGATAATAGTAGTCGTAATGACCCTTGTTTATATTGCTTGATACCCAACTTTCTTCCCCTCCTCTTTTAGTCAAGTCATCGATAGTGCTCATTATAGAGCTAGCTAGTAAGCTTCCAACTCCCATACCAACTCCTAATAGAGAAGCAGCTACACTAGACATGCTTCTAGGAAATTCTGAAATGTAGAATTCGTTTTGGCCAATGGCATGCAGGGCCTCCGCGAAGCCAGTAAGGGAATTCTGGGGAAGTAGAAACATAGCTGACATAGGGATCATACCTTCTGGATCATCCGAGTATCCCTCCTTGATTGCAATACTTCTCCGAACACCTTCTACAACTGCAACCACTAAAACTGACAGGAAGGAAAGAAACAACCCGAACCCCATTCTCTCTTTTGTGCTGAAATGAGCAGGTTTTCCAGTCATTTTTGATGCAGTGGGAAGAATCAAATAATCGTAGAGGACAATCCAAAGTATAGCAGAGATGACAGCAAATATGCCGAAGGAGGCAGCTGGGATTTCAAAGCTTGAACCAATATGTCGATCCATGGTATTCGCTTGAAGTACTGGAAAAGTGTTCTGGCTTATGTTTATGGACAATACAACTCCCGTCAACCAGATTGGAACAACTTTGAGCAATGCTTTCAGCTCCTCTACTTGATCTACAGTGCAAAGACGCCAAGGGTCTGTTGCTTCTCCATCTGGGCTCAGGTCTAGTTGAGGATCTTGTATAATGCAAACTTTATTTAAAAACCTAAAGGCAATATATTGAAAGTTAAAACGCAGTACGAACAAATGTATCAGGACCGGGGGTATCACTAATTTTGAACATGACATGAGGTCTCTTTAAACAATAATAGCTGGAATCATTAGCACAATGAGTTATACATGTCATCAGCGGTGCAGGTTATAACAATGAACTTCACGATTGCCTATATAGGTGAGAGAAGCAACAGCTATAATGATCGATCAAATAATATATTAGTTAAAGAAGAAAAAGCATACAGGCTAGATAACCAAACAGCAATTTACCATCACATAGGTTCTGTTTCAAGCATATGCAGGAAGTAAGATAACCAACAGAAAAACAAACGTTTGGTAAGAATGACGTTACCTTAGCTTTTCACTTGGAAGAACTACGGTTGACCCTTTTTTCTGATGATATTGTATACCTTCACTCTGTGACGACAATTTGAGACATCTATTTCTATAAGAAGCTACAATCACTTGAAAAAGGCCAGTGATTAAGGTCGATTTAGGCTTCAGCTTCACGTAGAATGGAGTACCCAAATAAATTAGAAGAGTTGAAAACAACATTAGCAAAACAGGAGCTCCAAAACCTAAAGCCCACCCCATGTTGACTTGGATATAAACAAGACATGTGAGAGCAACCAGGATAGACAAAGCATACAAGGCATAATACCAGCTGAAGTATCTCTCCATTAAACGCGCATTGTCTTGATATACTTCCCGTTTCAACTGATCAGAACCAAATGCTAAAGATGAGGATTTGACTGCACCTGCTCCAATGGCAACGATGCCCAAAGAGAAACATAGGAAGAAGAGTTGGAACGTCTCCGCTGATCTGCAAATGTTATTGGAATCACAGGGCGGGGGCCTTGCTTGCGGAATCACTGATGTCAGCCAAAACAAAAGCATCCCCTTCAAAACACATAGAATATCTAGAATTATTATCAGTAGATTTACCTAGTTCAAACAGATCACTATGGGTTAGCAGGATTCCGCCAATTCTCATATTGTGAATTGGGACCAAGCAATTAATGGGGAATAGAGTTGCTACCTCCCCCCCCTTCCCTCAAGTAAAAAGCTTGTCAAATGGGAACACATGTTGTACATTTATGTTTACATGATCATATTGGTAAGCTTGTGGCTGCTATTTCTAGAACTTTGAGTTCACATGCAATCATATTTGCAGAGATTATTGCTATTCATGTCGGTAACAGCTTTTTTACGACAGGTGATTAATATTTTGTGCATTTTGGACGTGCCTCTAAGTTGTTACTTACAGTCATACAAGGGATGCAAACATACAACGATAAACACAAAATATTGTGCTGAAAATTAAGTACTTACTGAGCTTGCTAATCTACAAGTTGAATCATCGTTATCCTGAGGTCAATCAGCTTACTTAGCTAAACAGCGATACTTGAATGTGGAGTCTGAATTGACTTCAGGAAATTTACTGCTAGCTGATTTTCTAAGTCTAAATCGTTCAGTTGCTGCTGTATTTAGGTTCAGTGAACTTTAAAGACATTGGTCTCTTTGCACAGCATGGTCAAATGCCCTTCTTCCATATAAAGTAGCTCGCTTTGTTTGGCTTGTAACTAAGGAGGCATGTTTGACTCAAGAAAAATTGGGAAAAAGGGGGATTCAACAGTGCTCAAAGATGTTATTTGTCCACCTCGTCTAATTGAAAGTTAGGTATTCAATGTCAAAAGAAATGTACCACAGATATGAGAAAGAAACTAGTAGAAAAAAATATTTGAAGGGCCAGAAATGCACTTTAAGGTTCCTCATAATCAACCAAGGTTTCGTCAATTAGTAAATATTATGGGAATCCTTTAACAAACACGAAAATAAACAATTATGACTATGAGAATGTTCGATATGACAGATTTGGTCATAAGAAGGAAAACGTATTCCGCGGTGGAAAATGAATGCCCTCTCGTTTTCCTTTCGACTATCTTAACTTTCAACCTCATATTACTTGGTCCAACTAACACTACAATGTCACTTTGCTCCTTAAAACTAAAGGCAACTAATGAAAGAAACCAACTTAGTTAATGAACTTACGACAAGGGTGACAACAGATCCCAGTCCTATCATCTGTAACCGACCCACAAAAGAATCCGCCATAAACGCCCCAATAACTGGAGCGATGTTAGTAACTGCTGACCACATGTAGATAATATTGGATCCAGTAGTCATATCCATGTGATATTCATTCATCAAATACAGGATCATATTAGGAGTTAGAGCAGACGTAGCCGCATTTGTCAAAGCCGCATTTCCTATCCAAAATCAAGAAAATAAAACATTAAACAGTGAATCAAGAACTCCCCAACTGTTCCATTGGAATACTCCATTTCCTTTAATTTCATGTTAAACACATAACTAACGAATCAACAACTAGGTAAAATCATCAAATTGAACCTCTCTAAAGGGCAATTACATGTAATTATCAAGAAATCAACATGTAAATGAACTTATTCCAAAAAGTTAATCGACAAAAATCAAAAGAAATAATGATCAAAAACACACGTAAAAACTATCACCTTTTTCCGAGCTTCATAACTCAACTATTCATTGTTCCCTTCACCTACCAAAACTATCTCTCATTTTTCTTGATGTTGAGTTGGCCAACACGCCTCGTGTCTATAATGGAACAAATATTTGGCCATTCAGCAAACTTACCAAAAATTTCAACAAACAAATCAACACCTAGTTAAAAATCATCAAATTGAACCTCAGTAAAGGGAAATTCCACTTGTTCATCAAGAAATCAACACATAAATGAACTTACTCCAAAAACTAACTCGACAAAAACACAACTAAACTATCACCTTTTCACGAGTTCGATAACTCAACTATCATTCAATATTCCATTTGCCTACCAAAAACTATCACTCCTTTCGTTCCGAGCAAATTTATCCTGTGACCCCATGACATTGGATGGGGAGAGTATATCCACATCCCCACATGGTCCCAAACCTCCACACAGTATCTCAAATTAGGCCCCAAAAACTATCACTCCTTTCGTTCCGAGTATATTTATCATGTGACCCCATGACATTGGATGGGGAGAGTATATCCACATCCCACATGGTCCCAAACCTCCACACTGTATCTCAAATTAGGCCCCAAAAACTAACCCCAACATTGCCCAATCCATAATCTCATACCAATCCATGATCTTTCCATTCACAATTTGACTAATAAACCAACCACAATGTAAAATTTTTTACCAAAATTACGCTTCACATGAGCAATTACACAAGTTTTATCAAAACATCAACACACAAAATGCTTATAAAGAACCCATAATCTCATACCAATCCATGATCTTTCCATTCACAATTTGACTAATAAATCAACCACAATGTAAAAAAATTTACCAAAATTAAGCTTCACAGGAGCAATTACACAAGTTTTATCAAAACATCAACACACAAAATGAAAAAAAATAAATAGGGACAGTGTACATCATACCAAGGATGAAAGGTAAAGTTCTGAATCCACCCTTTTGAGTTTCAGTATCATCTAATAGCAAACTCTGTTCAATCATTTCACCTTTTTCATTCAACAAATTCTCCATATGGTTAACAATCAATCTATAACCCAAAAAAAAAAAAACTCTTTCACTCTTTCAATTTTGTTGCCATCACTCACAGTCCACCACCACTGACAGTTAAAACACTGGCGATAACAACCAAGCGTCTACTACATGTATATACAAACAAAAGAGCTGATCAAATAAAACAGAGCAATGTTGCAGAAAAAACGATTTGTTTTGGCCCCCACTTCGTTGCTTTTTCCCCCATTGAAGTTTCTTCGTGGCACCATATGCCTCTGCCAAGTTTTGCTTTTACTTTCTTCTGATTATAAATAATATGGAGTTTTTGTGTTGTATTGTTAGATTAAATGTTTGATGGTTATTTTAGCAATTTCAAATAAGAAAAATTGTATATAATAGCAAATTAATAATCTAAAATAAATGGAGTAACTAGGGTTTGATTTAATTGTGCTCCATTGCAAACGTTTGCAAAAAATTGTCAGGCGCCTCTCTCTCAAATATCTCGCTCGCCACTCTCCTCCAATCTCTCGCTCGCTTCCTCACTTTTTATACAAACACAAGTGTATAAAAAATTGTTTCTAATTGTATAAAGCAGAGAAAATTGTATAAATACATATATTTTTGTTCACCTCCTCCATATCTCGCTCGCCACTCTCCCAAATCTCGCTCGCCACCCTCGCCTTTCTCACTTATACAAACAGAAGCGAAATGTATAAATTGCGTTTCTGTTTGTATAAAGCGTGAGAACATTGTATATACACATGCAAATACATATATTTTCGTCCTATACACTTATAATTATACAATAAAAATATTCTCCTGCCCAGTTTCTTTTTCCTTTCTCTCTTTCTCATTTTATACAATTTTCAAATTGTATCTAATTTCTCTCTTTCTTGTTTTGTACAATTCGATTCAATTGTATATTCCTTGTCAAGTCTCTTTTGTCTATCTCTCTTTCTCATTTTATACAAATTCAAATTGTATATAATCGTTCTATACACTTATTATAATACAATTCGTTTTATACACTTCGTTTTTATACAGTTCTCTGCCCAAGTGTCTTTCTCTTTCTTGTTTTATACACTTCGTTTTATACAATTTGCTTCAACTGAATATGTATAGCGAATTATACAGTTTCTATGTTTGCTATAAAGCGCAATTATACAAACTTTGCTATAACATATAAATATGAATTTTTTATTTGCTATACGTGAAGTTGACCTTTTAAATATAAAGAAATAAGTATAGCAAGTCAAAGCCTACTAGAAAGAAACAGTAATTACAAACAATGTATAACATAGTAGGATAAACAATTGAAAATAATATTTTATTCGTTTTATTTTTAGTTGTTATGTTAGATTTTTAAAAGTTAATTTGGTTAATTTTTGAAGTTAAATTAAGAATTTAAAATTATACAAAAAGTATCATAAGTCGTATTTTTTCACAATTTTTTCTTTTGCATATTAATACGATGAAAATACATCACAAAAGTGTTAGTCAAATTATCGTTTGACTCAAAAAAATGAAAACATAACAACTAAATTAAAAATTTCGCATATAATCACTCCAGAATAATTCAATTACACTACATAGTTATAGGTTGTTAATTACGATTTGCAGCTACATATTATAGGGGGAGAGTAGCGAGCGAGATTAGGAGATGGAGGAGAGAGGAGAGTGGGAGAAAGGTGATTGTATATGTATATCGACTAGATAATTATATACATATGTATTTGTGTATTCTAGTTAGCACGAGATTGGAGACGAAAGAGAGAGGTGAGGATAGAGGGCAATAATTAGTATAATTCGCATATATTTTTGTAAATTCGCGAGTTTCTGTATAATTGAGTGATATAAAGTCTGAAATTATACAAATAAAATAAAACTTGAAATGACGATTTAATACAAACATAACCATATGAACTTTAAACAATTATAAAAAATATATTATACAGATCACATTATATATAAATTATATTATACAAAATGCAAAAACTAAATATTTATACAAACTTTAACAAGTTATACACTAAAAGATCGAATGTATATGATGACAAAACTGAAAAAAAACAAAGGTAATCATCGCCATATACAAATCCAAATAAAACGAAGAATTGTTAGTTGCGAATTATACAAATATGTCGAACTATACAAACGTGTCTAATTATATAAACTCAAACTCTTTCACGTAATTAACAATTAATGTTAGTCGCGAGTGATAGCAAACCATAACTATGAGTAACTAAATAGTATATATTTTCTTAATTGCATAATTTTCTCATAAGAATGAACAAAAAAAGTAATAAATAATGGTTGAATCGAAATAAATATTATATTTAAATATAATTAATAACAATAATCGAAATAATATATTCATCTTTTCAGTATTTTGAGACGGAGAAAGTATATACAAATCTAAAGTTGTGCCAATGTGGAAAAACTTGAAATCACGGTCCACCTGAAGCCGCCCCGCCCCGGTCCGCCCAGCACCAGCACAGCATAACACCGTACACAAATTAGTCAACAAAAATCGAATCAAAATTTCAAAGAGAGAGAGGGGCCCGAAGCCAACACAGCATGAATCATCAATTTCCATCTTGCACTTTATTCATCATAATCTCAAATTTACAGTCCCTTTCGGTTTGTTAGAGGAAAAAAATTGAATTTTTTCTTCTATTTTTGTACGTGAAATTGATGTTTTCTGTTCTTCGATCCCCTTTTTTTCAAACTTCATAGCAGTTTCATTGTTTTAATCTCTTAAATTGCTGACCCTTTCGGTTTGTTAGAGGAAAAATTTGATCTTTTTTTTGATTTTGTACGTGGGGTTGTTGTTTCCTGTTCTTAGATCCCCTTTTTTTGAAACTTCATAGCAGTTTCATTGTTTTAATCTCTTAAATTGCTGACCCTTTTGGTTTGTTTAGAGGAAAAATTCGATCTTTTCTTCGATTTTGTACGTGGGGTTTTTGTTTTCTGTTCTTCGATTCCCCTTTTTTGCTGACCCTTTTGGTTTGTTAGAGGAAAAATTCGATCTTGGGATTTGTATTTTCTGTTTTTCAACTTGGTAGCAGTTTCATCATCATAATCTCTTAGATTTACTGGTTTTGTTAGAGGAAGCCGATTGAACTTTTTTCTTTGATTTTGTACGTGGGGTTTGGCATTTCGTGCTCATTTATCCTTTTTGTCAACTTGATAGCAGTTAAATAACCGCACCTGGGTGGTTTTCAGTTTCAAATTTTGTTTCCTGTTTTCCTTCTATCATTTGGTCAATTTGAAAGGAAGGAGAAAAGATTTCGAGATCATGGTGAAGGAGACTGAATATTATGACATTTTGGGGGTTAGCCCTACTGCTACCGAATCTGAGATTAAGAAAGCATACTACATTAAGGTATATATAATTATCTTATTTGTATTAACCTGTTATTTATCATTTTAATACACTTAGGGATGTAGTTATAAGTATGTGCATGAAGAATTAAAGAATTTTTTTTTCTATCTGCACTTGCTTGTCTGGTTTAAACTGAAAGGCAAGTTGCGCGGACTCTTCAATTTTGATGCCGCAGCCGTGTCGAATTCTTCAAAAATACACTACTTTGGCGAATTCGATACGCACATGTTGACATTTTTGAAGAGTCTGAGCAATATAGGCTGAAAGTGGATGATTAGGGAGTATATGTTAAGGAGTTATATTGGGGCAGGGGAAAGGTTTCATGCTTGAAAAAGAAGCTACCTTTAACCCCATACGTATGATTTCTTTATTAAGGAACTACAAAGAATAATCCTTTTTGCTATCAACACACACGCGGACATGAAGAAGAATCTTTGTCTAGGTAATAGAAGGAGATTGTAGACAGAAATTGTTATAAATAGATGGAATGGAGCATGCAAGAAATAGAAGTTTGTAATTCCTTTTAGGATTGTGGTAAACATTGGGGATTTTCGAGTATTTATTTAAGGCTTCTTTTTAGACACATTATCGCTGAAAAATTTAAGACTAAGACTGAAAACTTGAATAGCATTTATTTGTTGAACGTCATGTCATTGTACATTTTTCCTACCCATATGTGATGCCATCACATTTGACGGAATAAACTTGATGAATTGGTGAATTATGATAAATTCTCTTCTTTAAACCATTTTTCATGCTAAAGTGACCGTTTGAGTATCAAATCTACAACTAGTCAAATAGACACTTACTTTTCCCCCTGATTTAGCCAATTGGATATTTGATAAAGACGAGTGAGTTCTCAGCTCTATGCTTTACTTCATCAACCCATGGACAAAACGATTAGATTGTTGGACTTGACAATCTAATTGGAAGACTGATTTCCTTAATATTTTGGGTTACATATTTTTAATGGGGATGTTAATAGTGTTTGGAGTCTTCACCCAGCTATGTATTTATTTTCTTAATTTGCGACTTCTAGTTGCTACCTTGAATAAGTTAACTATGATTTATCCATAAGCAATTGTGATTTTGTTTTTTCTGTTATTTCTCGAGGTCCTGGTCATTTTCTTAAAACTCAGCCTCAGGAATGAGTGTACTGCCACACAAGTACTACAATAAAAAGTGACGAAGATAAAAATTTGTTGCTCACAGCATTTGAAAACTTCTAACTTTACTTTTCCTTATTGTAGTAGAATTTCCCCCTTTTTGTTTTAAGTTTTAATCTATTTGCCCTTTTTTTTTTTTTTTAAATTTTCAATCTTGACTCTGTTTATTTGAGCTTTCCATGTTTTAACTTCTTTACTACTAACTTCCATATGTGGTATAGGCACGGCAGGTTCATCCTGATAAAAATCCAAATGACCCTCTAGCTGCACAGAATTTTCAGGTAAGTCATTAATCTACCTTTTTTTTTGGTTAATTAGGAGATATTCCTGCTATTGGCTCAATAATTCTTGTTTTCTCCTCGGTTGCAGGTGTTGGGAGAGGCTTATCAGGTACTGAGCGATCCATCTCAACGGCAGGCTTATGATGCACATGGAAAATCAGGAATTTCAACGTAATTTCTCTCTTGTATTATTGATAACCAGGACATTTGTATTTCTCCTAGTACAATTGATATTTGGTACCTGTATGTACATATAATTTGCTCTGATGTTCTTCTGTGATACATGTTAATTCAAATTTTTATGCTTTGAATTGTTTTCAGAGATGCAATCATTGATCCTGCAGCAATTTTTGCTATGCTTTTCGGAAGTGAACTTTTTGAGGAGTACATAGGTCAGCTTGCTATGGCATCAATGGCTTCATTGGATATTTTCACTGAAGGTGAAGATTTTGATGCTAGAAAGTTACAAGAGAAAATGAGGGTACAGTTCATCTCCTTTTAGCATTTATAATTGTAAGAGTGTTTCTTGAGAAAGTTGAATTCAGAACATTTTTATTGACTTCGTGTATATAATGGGTAAAGCTTGCAAAAAGATAAAGAACTGAGAAGTAGCTTGAGAAATGGTTATAATGGCACCTAAACTATATGCCTATGTATAAAAAATAACATTTATTTCCATGATATTATAAACTATGGCTTGTTAAACCTTTGTTGTTGCTACTGTTCTGTTTCTTAACCACATATTTCCTTTTCAAACCTTCTTTTAAAATTGCTTTATTTGAGCTGAGGGTCTTCCGAAGACATCCTCTCTACTGCCTCCACAAGGTAGGGATAAAGTTTGCGTATACACCACCCTCCCCAGACCCTGCTTGTGGCATTACATTGGGTATTGTCGTTGACTTAATTAACCTAGAGTCCCACATGGTGCCTCATTCTTTTACTTTTAAAGCAAAAAATTTTTTTTCCAAAGGCCAAAAGAAGAGAGAGGCCCAGATATATAAATAAGAGATAGAAAACATGCATCTAGTTGTATAAATTAAGGGAAATCATTCAGATGATTTGGACATATCCATCAACCTTAGATAGCGTCAGATGCAACTGCTGATACAATAGGTAAGAATAGGGGAATCAGAAGCAATAACAAGCCTTTTTTTCTTTATACATTGATTGTCTAGTAAAGAAGGATCGACGTGTGTAGTAGTGGGACTCTGCAGTGTGATTTTTTGGATCCAGGTTTTCATTGTCCGTACTAAAATTTTTTCAGCTAGCTTATCTGTTGCTTGTTTGTTTTGTAGTACAGTTTTGTTGGTTGAAGTGCTCATAATAAGAGTTTATGCCTTGCAAGCTGTATTGCCTAAAAAAATCTGTGGGGGTAATTCTGTTGCTAGTGGGTGTATTCGACTTCAAGACAGCAATGTTCTTTTATTTACTATTTGAATGATACATTTACCTATTCCTCTAGTTATCAAGATGTTAATCATCGATATTACATTGTATGCTATTCACAATGAATTGGATATGGATGTCACAACAATCTGTTTGAGCACTTTGCAGCTTTACATCACAATGAGTTGGATCTCATATCAATTCATTAAAAAGATGCTAATATGCATTCCAGTTTCAAAAAAAAGATGCTAATATGCAGTCATATGGTCTACCACTACTTGGCTGGAGCCTACTGTATTCCATAGAAGCTGTATCAGGATATGTATAACAATTAACTTCTTTCCTTCTTAATCTAATACAGGTTGTTCAGAGGGAGAGGGAAGAAAAGCTTGCTGAAACTTTGAAGGACCGGCTCAATGTATATGTACAAGGAAATAAAGAGGACTTTGTTCGTCATGCAGAAGCTGAGGTGTCGAGGCTTTCAAATGCAGGTTAACATTGTCATACCTACTACATAATACCTTCTACCCTTTTTTTTGTATTGAATTGCTTTTCTGACCTTTGCAATGATACTTAAGGGGTTGTACAAACAATATGCATATTTAAAGCTGTATTATGGGCTGTGAAAAGTTGGTTACGTGAGTTGTGCACACTATGATCTTTAAATTTCCAATAACTTTTGCAGTCATGACAATTCATGATTGAATAAGAGGTATCTAAATATTAAGGGTTATTTGGTATGTAGGAATGGCTAAGGTTTCTCGTCTCTCCATCACAAGTGAAAGATTTAATGCAAAGCATGGCTCTTACAGGACCGTGTGTTGGACACTGGAAAAATAATAAGTCAATAGGGGCCAGAAGGAGACGTAAGCAAGGTACTGAACCCTATGCGTTCGTTCTGGTAAGTAGATGGAGCAACCAAGATGGTCAAAGGTAGAGGATGTGTGAAACTAGGCAAATCTAAAGAAAGTGACACAGACTAACATGACTTGTTCATGAAGGTTGGGTAAATAGCAATGATGTCCCATTTGAATCTGAGAATAATCTAATGACAGACATTTATTAGCGGGAGAGGTTATTAGGGTCAAGTTATGAAGAAAGCAAGTGCTTCTAGAGACACTAGCCAGAGGGAATATAGAAGTGAATATGGCAAGCCAACAACCTGTGCAACTTTATTCTTATTTTAAAGAAGGGCATGTATTTAATCAGATAACGAGATGTGGGTGTAACATCTCCTAAAAATGCAAGTTAACATGAGATCTATTAGGTGCAAGCAAATTCAGTGAGAAATCTATTCTTCTATCAACTACTCTGTTTATTTTTTGGTGTGTTATTGTACTAAAAATAAATTTTGGTGCATTTCACTATGGAACATCCAAATAGAAGTGCCAATTTGTTTTATATTTCAACAAACAAAATCTAAAAAATGTAAGGCAGCTCAGAACAAATTTTATGCAAGTTCATATGAATAATCATATCATTTAAATCTACAAAACAGTGAAAATGCATTCAAAAGGTGATTCAGCTAGGATCTCAGACATTTGTTGGACTAAAGACAAATGAAACTATATCCAAAGGTTCAAACCCTAGCTGCAGGCAAGAGTTTGGTATTCAATTGGAAAAGGGTAGAGAGGAAGCGCGCCTATTATCGCCGAGTTTCAAACTGTGCGCCATTGACTTTCGGGAACTTCTCAGTCGTAATGAAAATATTGAAGAGACTGGTTTGAAAAATAGAAGTTGCTTGTGGAGACAAGAACTTGTAGTCATATAAGGAAGCACCTATTTTGGTATTGAGGCGTAATAGTTGTCGTATAAGCACCATTTATGGCATTGAAGCTGTCTTGTCCTATTCTACTGACTTACATTCTCTCTTTCTCTGCAATCCCCTTTCCTTTTCTTTCCCTCTCAACTCCCTAGCTTTGACTTTCTTGATATTTTTGTTTGTCTCTTCCAATTGACACGGCTATAGTTGCAATCTTTTCTCATCAGCTTTATGTTTGGTAACAGCTTATGGTGTTGATATGTTAAACACAATTGGGTACATATATGCAAGACAGTCAGCGAAAGAGCTCGGAAAGAAGGCATTATATTTGGGTGTGCCTTTTATTGCTGAGTGGTTCAGAAACAAAGGCCATTTTATCAAATCCCAAGTAACTGCTGCTACAGGTTTGTTGTGCTGGCTTAAGCAGTGCTCTGTGGTTGACATTGTGCTTCTTGTTTCTGAAGTTAGGACAAACCACTTGCACCTTGTTCGCTCAATCTCTATATTAATCTGTGCATAGAGCTTTCTAAAGAATAATTCCTTGCGGTTATGCTCTTCTTTCAGTTTTGTGATTTAATTAGTCCAGAATTGGGTTTTGACTGTTTTTTCTTCTGTTGGTTGATGTCATATAATCTTGATGAACTTAGTAGACAGTAGGATAGTATTATAGGTAGAAAATATATGAGAGGAGTGTTAAGCTGAGGTCAAATAAAGTATATATTAGATTTAAAAAAAAAATCTTTCTTCAGTATTCAGCATGTACACCTATCTCTAACCAGAAATGAGGCCTACACCTGGTAGACAAAAAAATACATTGCTAAATCTTTTCCCACTCGGAGCGCCACCCCTGCAGCCATTTGTTGGATCATTTGAAATGAAAGAAATGCCAGACTTGGAGGAAAAGAATGTTCCATCATTTGAAATGAAAGAAATGCCAATGTTTCAATCCTTAAACAGAGTAGTATATCCTTGCTTAGTTTTGGTGTAATATGGTAGTGGCAAAAGAGTTCAAAACGATGCTAGATTCTGTCACTGCATTACTCCCTGGAATGTGTTTTTTGTTTAATGTTTTCACTGCTAACGCTTAGCGTGTTTTGCATCAATAAATTTTTACCTTATCAAAAGAAAAAATAAATTGTATGATCTAGTTTTAGTATAGACATGCTATGAAATTGTTTCTCTTAAGCGGTTTTAACTCTCTTTTTTCTGTTGGAAAAATTTAATTCCTTCCTCTTAGATGTTTCTTTACAGACCTTTGCCTGAAATAGTGCAAGAAAAGTTTGATTTAAATAGTTGTAGCTCATAAATGCCTTCCAAACTATCTTCCTTATCCAAATACTTACAGAAAGGGAATTGCTAGGTTTGAAGATAAGCTTTTGGGTCTTTCTTTTATCTCTTCTATCATAATGTGTCATCAATTATAGCTGATGTGATTGTGATTAATTTTGATCATTTATCCAAACCTGCATAACGGTAAAGTTATTTTTGTGTGACCTATAGGTCATGGATTTGTACCATGAAATCAGCCACTGATACTTGCAAGTGTCAGGGTAGGTTGCCTACATCACAATACCCTCTCGGAGTGTGTCCCGTCCCTGAATCATATGTAAACATTGGATGCTTCGAGCACTGGGTTGTCCTATTCATCCAACCTCTGCGTGTATTGAATGAGATACTTGATCGTCATATGTGGTAATGTTCTTCTGAAAGAAAAACACTTCATGCTTTTGTAGGTGCAATTGCTTTGATTCAGCTGCAAGAGGACATGAAAAGGCAGCTCAGTGCAGAAGGAAATTACACTGAGGAAGAACTTGAAGAGTACATGCAATCCCACAAAAAGCTAATGATTGATTCTCTCTGGAAGCTTAATGTAGCAGATATTGAAGCCACTCTTTCTCGTGTTTGTCAAATGGTTGTTCACTTTTATCATGTTCTGTTTGTGGCTTATTCTTGTATTTTTCATATTTATTTGTGTTAATATTCTTTACTTTGTTAGGTTCTACAAGACAACAACGTAAAGAAAGAAGAGCTTCGTGCCCGCGCAAAGGGGTTAAAGACTCTCGGCAAAATTTTTCAGGTACTGTTGTTGACCTAAATTTAAGTAGGTAGCGTGATCCTCTCAATTGGTTAACCTTGTTGTTCTGTTGAATGATATTCTTATGTACAGAAGGTTAAGCCAGTCAATGAAGCTGAAACTACAGAAAACGGCGTCCACAAGTTGGACGGAAATGAACCAAGCTATGACTCTCGTTCTTCAACTGCATCAGTACCATCTCAAAACAAAGAAGAGGTGCCTTATACAGTATTTGCATCACAGGTACTGCTCTGATTTGTGTTGTTCTATTCCTTTATGAACAGCTAGCTAACTTGCAGAGGTTTGGTTCCTTTACTGGCCTCTTTCTTTGGTCAATTGCCTTTTTGGTCCTCAGATTGTAAGTTCAAAACGAATTTCTGTTGTATATTGCTGTGCTGAGAACACTTAGCCTTCGGTATATTTGAAAATGAGGTATTGTTCCTTTTATAAATGAAGTCAACCAAAGATATAATTATCAACATTATTGCATTATGGCTGCCATCACCTTCCTAACTCTTCCCTCCTCTGCCGTCACCACCAATCCCTGAGACTTTTTTCCCCAACCGTTCACTGGCACTTTGGTTGGAGATGTTTGGTTGCAATAGATAGGTAGTTCGGGAGAGGTTTTCAGGGTTATATGCTTGGGGTGTGTGGGTGGGGTTTGTGGAGAGGGGGGGGGGTAGAGAGGGGCTGAAGAAAGCAGTGGAGCTTTAACGTTTCAATTGGATTTGGTTGATTCTATTAGTGGGGGTAAATTTGCTTGTTACGCGAATTTGGAAGTCTACTAATTGTGGTTACATACATAACTGGTTCAAGACACAGAGACATGGTAAAAAAGAGAGCTCTTTGGGATTGTTATGCTTGGAAGGACAACTATTTTCTCCTTTTAGAGATACAAGAGGAACTAGTCAAAAGTAGATTTTCACCTTGGGAATTGCTACTTGCAACTGCAGCTTAGTGAGAGATTTACTTGCCATGCGTCGCATGTCAGTGTCATGTATAGATGCAAGGGCAGAAAAGGATTCAGAGAAACAGGTTTCTCCTGACTTATTTTCTTTCATCTTTTTGGAGGTGAGTTTGTAGAACAGTTCAAGATAAAAAAAAAACCTTCGGCTCTATCCATGCATTCGCTGCATGACAATATCTTTAAGAGATGGTAAAGTGATAAAGAAACGGGTGGAGGATAATATTCTTGCACTTCTTCTGTCAATCTTAATTTCCTTTTCCTTTTAGTGTTGTCAAGAAGAATATATCGTGTTTTACTTCTCCCAAATCAATAGAAGGAAGATATTCCATTGTAATGAGTATATCGTCTGTTCTAGGAAATTTTCCAACATCTATGATTGATTTCAAATGAAGCAAAGATCATGTCATTTTGTCTTTTACATCATCTTAACTTTTGGACATATTTTCCAGAGCCCATATGTGGAGGCTCCACAGTTTACCGGTGGTCAATCCAGCTATAACTTCCCCATGCCGACTGCACCACCAGGTGCACAGAGACACAGGTAGACAGACAAATGGTGGACGCCGCAAGAATTTGTGTAGCTTGTGAATTTGTAGTGAGTTTGAGTTTCTTATGTATCCCTAGTGTGCTATATTTAAAGCATAATTCTTGCTTAGCAGAGAAAAGCTTCTGTCATATTGCTTTTATGAAGGACTGCTTTGTAATTAATATAGTTATTAGAGTGTAAGTTGTGTGGCCTGTGAATGCAAAATATTGTATATTGCATTGGTCTATTCTTCTTGTTGTATTAACCAATTTAATGTTTTTGTTATTGACCTATTTTGCCAACTCCCTAGTTAGTGTCTTTTTGTACTTAAAAGAGTACTTTCTTGCTGGCCTGCTTGAACCTTAATGATAGTGAGACTATTTCTAATTAATTGCTACAATGATTGAAAGTGATTATATCTATAAACTTCACCTATATTTTTGTGGGGATGAGAAGAAAAATATTTGAAACATGTTACGAAAACGTAATCGTAAAAAAATAATAGGTTTCGGTAGTTTTTTGTCCTTCGATATTTGTTATTCTTTATTGTTTCTTGTACCTTGTATCATATTGTTTCTTGTACTTTTGTTACTTCTATTTCTGAATTGCTTTGGAATTTTTTACCTCGAGTTGAGGGTTTATCAGAATCAACAGTTCTATCTCCTAAGATACCTCTAAAATTTACGTAAACTCTATCATCTTTAGATCCCCACTTTGTAGGACTACATTTCTCTATTTTTATAACTATAGTTAAAATTACCCTTGAATTATAAATTTATTAATAGTCAATAAAAAATGAGACTTTTTTCAATAGTAGGCAGAAAATTATATTAAAATTCTAATGAAGGAGAAAGTTGCTCAATTTTAAATATATATGACCAAATTTGCCATATATATTTAACATATGTCATGTTTACCTATATATAACATATTTAACTATAGTAGAAATAGATTTGCCAAATCTCATAAATATAAAGGTACTACATTGATTATTATTTTTTCTTGTTAGGCAATACAACTTTGCCATTAGTCACACACATTAATACGATATTAGAATAGACAAAAGTCTTAAAAATTGAAACGCATTTTCATTTAGTTTTTTTAAAAAAATTTACGTGTTTAGTTTTAGGGGTGGTTTTAATAAATCGGTGGTGTAAAGCCAAATTTGAATGGAGACCTTAAATTTGAATATATATTTTTTATGACGTTTATTTTAGTCAACTATTTCATCTTTCTTGAGACATAGTATTTATAATTTGTCAAACTTCTATTACTTATTTGTTTTTTTATAAAAAAAAATTATTTTTTATAAATAATACTCGATATTTTTTTAAATAAAAATACTTATAACCTATTATTTTTTTTAAAAGATAAGCCCCTTAAATTATGAGGCCTTAAGGTAATTGCTTTTTTTGCAAAGCTGTAAAACTACTTCCATGTGAAAAAAATTGAACCTTTATGTGAAAGGACTTGTTAATAATATTATGAATGGAATGGACACACACCTTGTAAAAACAAAATTTACTTTTGATAGATTTAAAGGATCAAAATTGTACTACTCCCTTCGTCTGGTATTATTTGTCATAATTTTTATTTTTAGAGTTAAATTATAAAAATTTTGATTAATATATTTTTTCATCATATTAATATGTCAAAAATTGTAATTTATACTAATTTTCATATAATTTTAAAATATCTAATTTTTTTTGTTTAAAATATCGAATTAATGTGATCTAATTTACCATTAAAAATTAGTTAAATTGACTTTAGATAAATGCAATATGATAAACAATTCCGGACGGAGGGAGTAATATAATATTAACCACTTGTAATATTTCTTCTAAATAGGTGTATCTATTCCTCTTAACTACTTTTTTTCCTTTTTTATTTATTTGATAGTGATGGACCCCACACAAAATGAATCTATCATTCTACTTAAAGGGACTATTATAAATTATTTTCCCTTTAATTGATTTTGAAGAAGGAAAGAGAGAAAAGAGAGAGTTGTATTTTTTAGTTGGTAGGTGGAAGGAAGGACAATGATTTTAACAAAATATATCCTTTTGAAAAATAAGTATTTTAAAATTATTTTTAAATTTTTATAAGTAAAAAGAAATATTATTTCAAATGTATTGTTTATCATATATTATGTAAGCAAATGAGTAATATGGAATTAAGGTGTGACACGAGTAAAATGATGTTATATATGAATCTAGAGTTTAAGCTTTAAAAGCTCTCGTTGTTAAGCCTAGATTTCTAGAATTATTGATCCATATCTTATATGTTGCAATTCTATAAAAAAAATTTACACAAATGTTTTCGCTTAAAAAAGTGCTAACCTCAAATTCAAAGGTGTTAGTAAAGGTGGGGCAAAGTATTGAAGATACGAATGAGATAGAGATGTTAAAAATTAAATTATAACTGATAAATCAAAATAAAAATATGATATTCAAGTCATATTATAATATTATCGACTTGAAAGTGACTTAGAATTTTATAAATAACAAATTACATTTGAAACTATAAACTCCATTGCCTCAAAACATCTCTCTTCATTTGTTGCTCATATTATTCGTTAATTACAACATCGATATTTGATAAACTCAAATCATATTAAATAAAAAATCGTTAATATAATACACAAACACTACTCTTTTATTTTAATTTTTACATCAAATAAACTAATACCCCCATGAGATAACAAAACAATTATTCCTTAAAAATCTATACAAATTAATCAAATCTCATTAACTCAATAATTGCTTTGCACATGTAAAACTCAATAATCAACAAATCAAATTATTAAGTCCAGAAACCAAACCAAACCATCTGATAAACACTTATAATACAAAAAATTTTAATAGCTCGATCAATTAACCATTTGAAATTCACCTTATTCGATTTTCTATATCGCCACCTGATAAACAATCATAATACTGAAAATTTTAATAACTCGATCAATTAACCATCTGAAATTCACCTTATTCGATTTTCTATATCGCCACCTAATAAACACTCATAATACATAAAATTTTAATAACTCGATGAATTAACCATCTGAAATTCACCTTATTCGATTTTCTATATCGCCACCTGATAAACACTCATAATACTGAAAATTTTAATAGCTCGATCAATTAACCATCTGAAATCCACCTTATTCGATTTTCTATATCGCCACCTGATAAACAATCATAATACTGAAAATTTTAATAGCTAGATCAATTAACCATCTGAAATTCACCTTATTCGATTTCCTATATCGCCACCTGATAAACACTCATAATACAGAAAATTTTAATAACTCGATGAATTAACCATCTGAAATTCACCTTATCAGATTTTTCATATCTACTTTCGTCCCACCAATTTTTATTTTTTTAAAAAAACAAAACACTCCTCATACGAATATCACTTAATTTTTTCTTTCATTTTTTTTTTATTTATAATTTTTTTAAAAAATATATATTTTCATACCAAATATACCCAAAAAGGAAAAAAAGAAAAGAAAAAAAAAAGAGGAGGAAACAATATAGAAAAAGTGACAAACAAAGTGATGTTATAGTAGGCATCGAAAATGCCGGTGGAGAGTTCGTGAAAAACTCTCTCTCTCTTCTTTCTCTCTCTTCAAATTCCATTTTTTTTTTTCAGATCTTCACTTCCCACGCAAAGGAGAAAACACACATCCCACATGCTCCATTCTCTCTCTCTTGTTTCTCTCTCTACAAAATAAAGCAAAGTGTTATGCTTTTCAGTAGTATCACAAAAATATAAATCTGAATCTACTTAATTGGGCTTATTCGTTATTGTAGATCTGCAAAATTGTGTTGATATTTGTGTTATATATTGTTAAGGAAAAAAAAAAAATCCTGCCCCTCTCTGTTAAACGAGTTGGGTAGGTGATTTGATTTTGATATTTTGGATTATTAATAATTGTTGTTATAATATATAGTTGTTATTGTTAAGTATGGAGAGCGAGAAGAAATCGTCTCATGTATCGGATATGGGAGCATGGGCGATGAATGTTGTTAGTTCGGTGGGTATTATTATGGCTAATAAGCAGCTTATGTCGGCCAATGGTTATGCATTCACTTTTGGTAAATCTCATTAACTTTTGCCGGTGTTATATATAGATCTTGTGAGAATTTTTGTTTATTTATGCGTAGTATGTATTGTTTTTTTTTTTTTTTTCGTGGCGGATCCAGGATTTGGAGGTTGCGGGTGCAGGGATAAATATAAAATGTTGTAATTGTCTGTATTCTGGTTGATTTTTGTGTTAATTTAGCTTGTTTTTTGTTCATAAATGTGCAATCTGATCTGAATTTTGAATTTTTGTTTCGAAATATGTTTCAATTATGAATGGAGAAGAAGGAAAAGAATTGTTATTTTCGGCTAGGTGGATAATGGATGTAGAGTATCATGTTTACAGTTCATAATGAGCTTAGTGAAGCATATATTCAATTCTCAGACTATAGAAGCATATGTTAACTATAAACCTCGAATTTATTACTAAAATGAGAAAAAAAAAAGATGTTTGATTTGTGTGTGTGTGTGGTGTGTGTGTGTGTGTGTGGGGGGGGGGGTT